>NC_051066.1:7252146-7377146 GCF_004664715.2 Peromyscus leucopus | reverse complement strand
GCTGTGATTGTGCTCTGAATTGAGAGATTCACAGTGGTTTCAGTTCTATTAGTGTTTAATTGGCTGCTCATGGATATTCAAAACCGAGTCCTCACACACAGCCTGCTCTAATGGAAGAACAGTCATTGAGCTGCTCTTGAGCATGACAGGAGCCCTTGGGGACTCTTCTGCTTACTGCTCCTAAGACTCTACCTACATTTTCTCGATCAGCCGCTCTAAGCAAGTGATGAAGTGCAAACCATCACAGACAGGATGTAACAAGTGCACCTGCCCTCCCCTCCCCTTCCTGTCACATGTACAAATTGGCTGCAAAAACTGTAAATACTGTGGTCCCCACCAGGGTTCAGTGCTTCCAGACATATTTTTTATGTGTGTTTGCTTATCTCTTTCTTCCTTTTATGTAAAAATTTGAAAACATTTGGGAGTTAATTGCAGACAGTGTGAAACAGTTGACCCCTAGATACATGAGTTCTCATCTCCTAAAAGCCAAGGCTATTACACTCAAATTAACAACAGTCAAATATAGAGTCCATGTCAATTTGAGACCAGTGGTCTCAATTAAAGTTCATGCACTGAATTCTGTTTTTCTGCATAGTCTCAGTTCATTTCTTTAGCATTTATGAGAAAGCTCAGTGGTTTGGGGACCATCACTGTTTGGATTTGATTATTTGCACATGATAGGATTCAGTTTAAAGATTTGGAGAGCATAGGTGTTATGCATCACCATGCATGCTTTTATTCAGTCTGACTGCAGAGTGTGTTTGAGTTTGGGCTTGGGAGGGGTGTTTCCTAGGTATATTTTATTTATATGCATGTATCTGCATGTGAGTGAAGTTACGGGAGAGGCCAGAGGTGTCAAATACCTAGGAGTTGGAGTTACAGGCAATTGTAAACCACCTGAAGTGGACACTGGGAACCAAAGTTGGGTTCTCTGTAAGAGCAGTGCTCACTCTTTTTTTTTGGTTTTTTGAGACAGGGTTTCTCTGTGTAGCTTTGCGCCTTTCCTGGAACTCACTTTGGAGACCAGGCTGGCCTCGAACTCACAGAGATCCGCCTGGCTCTGCCTCCCAAGTGCTGGGATTAAAGGGGTGCGCCACCACCACCTGGCCGGTATTTTGTTTTATTTTGAAGGCAAGGTTTCACTATGTAGTCCTGGCTGGTCTTGAACTCACAGATCTGATTGGCCTGCCTTTGTCTCCTAAGTGTTGGGATTAAAGACAGGAATTACCATACCTGGCCTTGGGTAGCCAATTAAATTTGAATGCCTGGAATAATTTTATTTAGGGAAATACCAAACAGATATGAATGAAGAAATTTCTGAGAAAGGGAAGCTTCTTTCCTTTTGAAGTTTGCCAAAGTCACCTCACTACACCATCTTGTCAGCCATCTTTGTGTTTTTGAGACAAGTCTCAAATGTGACCTAACCTTGCCTATACTTGATATGTAGCCTAAAGTGACCTTGAACTCAGAATCTTCGCTTCCTGAGCCTCCTAGTGCTAGGACTCTAGGTGTGCATCAGCAGACCATTTGGTCATCGTTCTCTAATACAGTCATAGAAGTGGAGCCAGGGACAGTGTGTAACTCTTTCTTAGATCTGGGGAAAGTTTGTGGTGACGGAAGTAACAGGAATAAGTGTCTGTTAGAACTTACTTCTTTGGGTCATTTATGCTAGCAGGCCGATCTACTCCGAGTATTCCAAGTTCAATGACCTCCATGGTGCAGAAATCACCCAGGATAAACCCTCCAGTGGCAAAGTCAGGCTCTCCTCAGGTACGTTTAAATTCTCTCTCTCTTTTTTTTTTTTTTTAAATTTTACAATACCATTCAGTTCTACATATCAGCCACGGGTTTCCCTATTCTCCCCCCTCCCACCCCCTCCCCTTACCCCCAGCCCACCCCCCATTCCCACCTCCTCCAGGGCAAATCTTCCCCCGAGGACTGCAATCAACCTGGTAGACTCAGTCCAGGCAGGTCCAGTCCCTTCCTCCCAGACTGAGCCAAGTGTCCCTGCATAAGCTCCAGGTTTCAAACAGCCAATTCATGCAATGAGCACAGGACTTGGTCCCACTGCCTAGTTGCCTCCCAAACTGATCAAGCCAATCAACTGTCTCACCTATTCAGAGGGCCTGATCCAGCTGGGGGCCCCTCCACCTTTGGTTCATAGTTCATGTGTTTCCATTCATTTGGCTATTTTTTTTTCAATAATTGAGTAAAACTGAAATTTATTATAAGCCACAGTCGTCCTAGGGACCGCCATGCTATATATATAGCCTTCATGGTTCTATGGGGTGTGGTCTGATTGTTCTTTATTTTATATCTAGAATCCACTTATGAGTGAGTACATACCATGACTGTCTTTCTGGGTTTGGGTTACCTCACTCAGGATGATTTTTTCTAGTTCCATCCATTTGCCTGCAAATTTCATGCTTTCATTGTTTTTCTCTGCTGAGTAATACTCCATTGTGTATATGTACCACATTTTTTTCATCCATTCTTCCGTTGACGGGCATCTAGGTTGTTTCCAGGTTCTGGCTATTACAAATAGTGCTGCTATGAACATAGCTGAGCATGTATCTTTATGGTATGAATCAGCATTCCTTGGGTATATGCCCAAGAGTGGGATGGCTGGGTCTTGAGGTAGTTCGATTCCTAACTTTCTGAGAAACCGCCATACTGATTTCCACAGTGGTTGTACAAGTTTACATTCCCACCAACAGTGGAGGAGTGTTCCCTTTGTTCCACATCCTCTCCAACATTGACTGTCATTGGTGTTTTTGATCGTAGCCATTCTGACAGGTGTAAGGTGGTATCTCAGAGTCGTTTTGATTTGCATTTCTCTGACGATTAAGGATGTTGAGCATTTCTTTAAATGTCTTTCAGACATTTGTGATTCTTGTTTTGTGAATTCTCTGTTTAGCTCGTTAGCTCATTTTTTAATTGGACTGTTCAGTATTTTGATTTCTAGTTTCTTGAGTTCTTTATATACTGTGGAGATCAATCCTCTGTCAGATGTGGGGTTAGTGAAGATCTTTTCCCATTCTGTTGGCTGTCTTTTTGTCTTATTGACTGTGTCTTTTGCCCTGCAAAAGCTTCTCAATTTCGAGAGGTCCCATTTATTAATTGTTGTGCTCAGGGCCTGTGCTGTTGGTGTTTTATTTAGGAAATGGTCTCCACTGCCAGTGCATTCAAGAGTGCTTCCTACTTTCTTTGCTATTAAGTTTAGTGTAACTGGATTTATGTTCAGATCTTTGATCCACTTGGACTTGAGTTTTGTGCATGGTGACAGATATGGATCTATTTGTAATCTTTTACATATTGAGATCCAGTTATGCCAGCACCATTTGTTGAAGATATTTTCTTTTTTCCATTGTATAGTTTTGGCTCCTTTGTCAAAAACCAGGTGTTCATATGTGCATGGATTAATGTCAGGGTCTTCAATTCGATTCTGTTGGTCCACATGTCGGTTTTTATACCAGTACCAAGCTGTTTTTATTACTATAGCTCTATAGTAGAGTTTGAGGTCAGGGATGGTGATGCCTCCAAAGGTTGCTTTATCGTATAGGATTCTTTTAGCTATCCTAGGTCTTTTGTTTTTCCATATGAAGTTGAGTATTTTTCTTTCCAAGTCTGTGAAGAATTGTGTTGGGATTTTGATGGGGATTGCATTGAATCTGTAGATTGCTTTTGGTAAGATTGCCATTTTTACTGTGTTAATCCTACCTATCCATGAGCATGGGAGATCCTTCCATTTTCTAATATCTTCTTCAATTTCTTTCTTTAGAGACTTAAAGTTCTTATCAAAAAGGTCCTTCACTTGTTTAGTTAGTGTTATCCCAAGGTATTTTATATTATTTGTGGCTATTGTAAAGGGAGATGTTTCTCTGACTTCTTTCTCAGCCCTTTTATCATTTGTGTATAGGAGGGCTACTGATTTTTTTTTAATTGATCTTGTATTCTGCCACTTTACTGAAGGAGTTTATCGGCTGTAGGAGTTCCCTGGTAGAGTTTTTGGGGTCACTTATGTATACTATCATATCATCTGCAAATAGTGAAAGTTTGACTTCTTCCTTGCCAATTTGTATCCCTTTGATCTCCTTTTGTTGTCTTATTGCTCTAGCTAGAACTTCTAGTACTATATTGAATAAATATGGGGAGAGTGGACAGCCTTGTCTTGTTCCTGAATTTAGTGGTATCGCTTTGAGTTTCTCTCCATTAATTTGATGTTTGCTGTTGGCTTGCTATAAATTGCTTTTATTATCTTTAGAAATGTTCCTTGTATTCCTGATCTTTCTAAGACCTTTATCATGAAGGGGTATTGGATTTTGTCAAAGGCTTTTTCAGCATCTAAGGAGATGATCATGTGGTTTTTTTCTTTCAGATTGTTTATATGGTGTATTATAGTGACTGATTTTCGTATGTTGAACCATCCTTGCATCCCTGGAATGAATCCTACTTGTTTGTGATGGATAATTGTTTTGATGTATTCTTGGATTCGGTTTGCCAATATTTTGTTGAGTATTTTTGCATCAATGTTCGTGAGGGAGATTGGTCTGTAGTTCTCTTTCTTTGTTGCATCTTTGTGTGGTTTGGGTATCAGGGTAATTGTAGCCTCATAAAAAGAGTTTGGTAGTGTTCCTTCTGTTTCTACTGTGTGGAACACTTTGAAGAGTATTGGTATTAGTTCTTCTTTGAAAGTCTGGTAGAATTCTGCACTGAAACCATCTGGTCCTGGGCTTTTTTTGGTTGGGAGACTTTTGATGACTATTTCTATTTCTTTAGGGGTTATTGGTCTATTTAAATGGTTTATCTGATGTTGATTTAATTTTGGTATGTGGTATTTATCCAGAAAATTGTCCATTTCTTCCTGGTTTTCCATTTTTGTGGAGTACAGGTTTTTGAAGTATGATCTGATGATTCTTTAGATTTCCTCGTTGTCTGTTGTTATGTCTCCCTTTTCATTTCTGATTTTGTTAATTTGGGTGCTCTCTCTTTGCCTTTTGGTTAATTTGGCTAGGGGTTTGTCTATCTTGTTGATTTTTTTCAAAGAACCAACTCTTTGTTTCATTGATTTTTTTTTTTTGTATTGTTCTCTTGTTTTCTATTTCGTTGATTTCAGCCCTCAATTTGATTATTTGCTGGCGTCTATTTCTCCTGGGTGAGTTTGTTTCTTTTTGTTCTAGAGCTTTCAGTTGTGCTGTTAATTCATTGGTATGGGATTGCTCCATCTTCTTAATGTGTGCATTTAGAACTATGAATTTTCCTCTTAGCACTGCTTTCATAGTGTCCCATAAGTTTGGGTATGTTGTACTTTCATTTTCATTGAATTCTAGGAAATCTTTAATTTCTTTATTTCTTCCTTGACCCATTGATGTTTCAGGTGGGCATTATTCAGTTTCCATGAGTTTGTGGTTTTTCTATAATTTTTGTTGTTGTTGAGGTCTAACTTTAAGGCATGGTGGTCTGATAAAATACAGGAGGTTATTCCAATTTTTTTGTATCTGTTGAGATTTGTTTTGTGTCCAAGCATGTGGTCAATTTTTGAGAAGGTTCCATGGGGTGCTGAGAAGAAGGTATATTCTTTTGTGTTCGGATGGAATGTTCTGTAGATATCTATTAAGTCCATTTGAGTCATAACATCTGTTAGGTCCTTTATTTCTTTGTTAAGTTTCAGTGTGGTAGATCTGTCTTTTGGTAAGAGTGGTGTGTTAAAATCTCCCACTACTAATGTGTGGGGTTTGATGTGCGTTTTAAACTTTAGTAGTGTTTCTTTTATGAATGTGGGTGCTTTTGTATTTGGAGCATAAATGTTTAGAATTGAGACTTCATCTTGGTGGATTTTTCCCGTGATAAATATGTAATGTCCATCCTGATCTCTTTTGATTGATTTTAGTTTGAAGTCTATTTTATTAGATATTAGGATAGCTACACCAGCTTGTTTCTTAGGTCCATTTGCTTGGAAAGCCTCTTCCCAGCCCTTTACTCGGAGGTAGTGTCTGTCTTTGAAGTTAAGGTGTATCTCTTGAATGCAGCAGATGGATGGGTCCTGTTTTCTTATCCATTCTGTTAGCCTGTGTCTTTTTATAGGTGAGTTGAGACCATTGATATTGATAGATATTAATGACCAGTGATTGTTAATTCCTGTTATTTTTTGTGGTTGTGTTGTGTTGTCCTTTTTTGGTGTATGTTGGTATGGGATTATCTATTGCTTGATTTTTCATGGATGTGTTTAGCTTCTTTGGGTTGAATTTTCCTTTCTAGTGCTTTCTGTAGGGCTGGGTTTGTGGACAGGTATTGATTAAATCTGGTTTTATCCTGAAATATTTTGTTTACTCCGCCTATGGTGATTGAGAGTTTTGCTGGGTATAATAGTCTGGGTTGGCATCCGTGGTCTCTTAGTGTCTGCATAAGATTTGTTCATGATCTTCTAGCTTTCATAGTCTCTATTGAGTAGTCTGGTGTTATTCTGATGGGTTTGCCTTTATATGTTACTTGGTCTTTTTCCTTTGCGGCTCTTAATATATTTTTTCTTTGTTCTGTGTGTTTAGTGTTTTGATTATTATGTGGCAAGGGGACTTTTTTTTTGGATCCAGCCTATTCGGTGTTCTGTAAGCTTCTTATATCTTCATAGGTATTTCTTTCTTTAGGTTAGGAAAGTTTTCTTCTATGATTTTGTTGAATATATTTTCTGTGCCTTTGAGTTGGTATTCTTCTCCTTCTTCTATCCCTATTATTCTTAGGTTTGGTCTTTTCATGGTGTCCCAAATTTCCTGGACGTTTTGTGTTATGACTTTTTTTGTCTTTAGTGTTTTCTTTGACGAATCTATTTTCTCTATTGTGTCTTCAGTGTCCGAGATTCTCTGTTCCATCTCTTGCAATTGGTTGGTTATGCTTGTTTCTGTAGTTCCTGTTCGTTTAGTCAGGATTTCTGTTTCCAGCATTCTCTCAGCATGTGTTTTCTTTCTTTCTTTCTTTCTTTCTTTCTTTCTTTCTTTCTTTCTTTCTTTCTTTCTTTCTTTCTTTCTTTCTTTCTTTATTTATTTATTTATTTCTTTATTTCTTTATTTTTTGTTTTGTTTTTTTTCGAGACAGGGTTTCTCTGCGTAGCTTTGCGCCTTTCCTGGAGCTCACTTGGTAGCCCAGGCTGGCCTTGAACTCACAGAGATCCACCTGGCTCTGCCTCCCGAGTGCTGGGATTAAAGGCGTGCGCTGTCGCCGCCGCCCGGCTAAGGGAGTTTTTTATTTCCTCTTTAATGGAGTTTTTCATTTCCTCTTTAAGGGAGTTTTTCACTTCCTCTTTAAGGGAAGTTTTTATTTCCTCTTTAAGGAAATGTTTTATTTCTTCTTTAAGGACCTCTATCATCTTCTTAAAGTCATTTTTAGGGTTGACTTCTTCTGTTTCTTCTGTCTTGGTATGCTCAGGTCTTGCAGGTGTAGAATCACTACATTCTGATGTTGCCATATAGGTCTTTATGTTGTTGCCTGTATTTTTGCAGGCGTCTACTCATCTCTTCCTCTGCTCGGTGCAGGTGGTGTCTGTGTCTGAGAGTGCCTTTCTTGTTCTAATTTTTAGTCTTGGTTTAGTAGGAGTTCTTGGTTAAATTGGTGCTATTGGGCTGTTTCTTTAGGGGCAGCTGATCTCAGTCGGTGAAGTATATACTTATGATTCTGGTGATCTGGTTTGGTGGCTGGGCAGCGCCTTCTGTGTTCCCAGGTCACATTTTGTTTATTCGTCAACTCCTCAGCTGATCTTGTTTCTTCAGACTTCAAACTGTAGGCATCTGAATCCTCTCCCAGATGGATTTCAGCTGAGCGGGGGTAGTCTTACCAACACCTCCAAGTTGTTGGGTTTCGCAGGATCAGCAGCTGGACCCTGGGTTGTCCTCAGATGGAGTGTTCAGATTCCTTCTGGTTCCGTCCCATGGAGATAGCTTCTTCCCTGGGTGCTGGGGTTAGAGGTGTCCCTGTTCTAAGCTGCGTCTGCTTGTCTCCGTCGTTGGGCCCGTCTACCTCTGCGGGCCGCCGCTGGGCCTGTATGTCTCTGCTGCCGCAGGCCTACCTGGGTCTGCTTGTCTCCGCCACCAGGCCTGTCTCTTAAATTCTCTTAATACAATTGCATGTTAATAGATATGGCCTTTAAAATTTAGACATGGGAACAGTAATTAGGATTGTACAGGAGATACCAAAGTACGTGCTTGAAGTTTTTGACATGTACTCACAAAAGCAATTATCTATTTACTTTTCTTTTTTTGTTGTTTTTTTGTTTTGTTTTGTTTTAGACATGGTCTCACTATGGTAGCCCTACCTGGCCTGGAGCTTACTCTGCAGTCTAAGAGACTGGCCTTGAACTCATAGAGATCCTTTGCCTCAGTGCTGGAATTTAAAGGCATGTGCCACTATGCCCAGCTTCAATTGGTTTTTTTTTTTTTTTTTTTTTGATTTTTCGAGACAGGATTTCTTTGTGTAGCTTTGTGCCTTTCCTGGAACTCACTTGGTAGACCAGGCTGGCCTTGAACTCACAGAGATCCGCCTGCCTCTGTCTCCAGAGTGCTGGGATTAAAGGCGTGCGCTGCCGCCACCGCCGCCGCCGCCGCCGCCGCCGCCGCCGCCACCACCACCACCACCATCAGGCCTGTTCAGTTTTTTAATTGAAGTAGTTTATGTAGAAAAAGGCCATGTGGTATGTGTACACCATAATAATTGTCATCAAGTAATCAAGTTGGTAAAGAGACATTACCAGGATCTCAGGACTCTTCCTCATGTGCCCCTTATGGTCTCTATCCTCGCCAAGGAGTATCCACTCTCTTGATATCTAACAGTATATAGATTAACTTAGCCTGTTTATAATTTCTATGAAATAGAAGCACACGGCATACAGTCTTACTATGTTCATGATATTTATCCACTCTGTTGCTGTATAGAATTGATGCTTTATTATAGGTACTATTTCCATCCCACTGAGTAGTTTCCAGCTAGAGCTACAGTGTTGCTTGGTTTGGTATTTTTCATCTTATGTTGTATTTGGGTTTTGTTTTGTTTTGTTTAACTCATATTTTTCCTAGTGATTAGGAAAATTGAGCTTTATTTCATATCAATTTTAGCCATCTGGATATTTTCTTGTATGTAGTAGTCTCTTGATGTTCTTAATGTTTTTCTGTTGGATGGGGTCCTAGTTTGATTACTGTTGCTTTGATAAAACACTGACCAAAAGTACCAGGCTGTGATGGCTAATCACCTTTGATCCCAGCACTCTGGAGGCAGATGGATCTCTGAGTTCGAGGGCAGCTGGGCTACACTGTCTCTAAAATAATAACAACAAAATAAACCACTGACTTAGGGGAGGAAAGGGTTTATTCTGCTTCCCCTTCAAGGTCAGTCCATCACTGAGGGAATCAAGGTAGGCTCGCTTACTGTTCCACACAGCAGTACTTCTAACCAAGAAACTCCCTTCACAGACAAAAAAGTACAGCAGGAAACATGGAGGATACTGCTGGCTGCCTAGCTCTCAGCCTGGCTTATACTCAGTTTTCTTACACAGTTCACAACTACCTGCCTATGGCTACTACTGCCCATAGTAGTCTTGGCCCTCCTACATCGGACAGTCCCGCAGACATATTCACAGGCAGTCTGATGGAGGTAATTCTTCCATTGAGGCTTCCCTCTCATTGACTTTAGGCTGTGTCATGACAGTTAAAGCTGATAACTAGGATGGATGCTCTGTCTTAACTGATGGTTCATGTGTGTGGTTGACTCTAGGGTCTTGTGCATGCTCAGCATACATCTATCTGTCTCCTCACTGATCTGTATCATACGAAAGACAGACACACAGCAAAGCAGATTCGGTCTATCTATCCTCTTTGTATCACCATGGATACAAGATCTTTAGTGTAGTGTAACTGGATGTTTTTCTTGTTCCCAGCAGGCTCCATCTCTCTGAGAAGCTTTTCCACTTCTATAAGCAGCACTGACCAAGCAGGGTTCTGCACAGGTGCAGGAGCAGAAGCACCCTGGGTCCCCTTTCTTCGTTGGTAGTAGTTTAGTACTTCTTCCCACTCCAGGCCACGTCAGTCTCGTCACGTTCTGGGGCATACATCCTGTGGGAGGCTTGTCTGTCTCTTTCCTCTTGCTGACCTGACTGCTCTACCCTTTTTGGCTTCTACTTCTTGCTGTCATCCCTCTTCTTTGAGTAGCAAGAGGGTTTTTTTAAAATGGTAAATCAGATTTCATTCAGACACTTCTGAAACACCAGGAGTAGTTTTCCAACATGGCTGCAGTACAACCCGACCTCCACGGTGTGCCCGTGGACACTTGGATGCCTGCCTCTCTGATCTGTCTCTCTTCTTCCTGTCCTGCTTGCACTTAAGTGCTATTGCCTTTTTTTTTTTTCTTTTTGGTTTTTCTACACAGGGTTTCTCTGTGTTGCCCTGGCTGTCCTGGAACTCAGTCTGTAGATGAGAGTAGCCTGGAACTGGTCTGCCTCCCGAGTGCTGGAGTTCAAGGTGTGCTCCACTCCTGCCCAGCCCTGCTTAGCTTCCTCAGGCACATGACTTTCAGACCTGCATTGACCAGTCTTTTCTCCTTTAGCTCCTTGCACTTGTCCTTGCTGCCTGGAAGGTGTTTGCCTGAGCTGTCTGTAGCCTTCTCTCACATCACGGTCCCATTCAGATGGCAGCCCCGCCCCTGAAGGAGAACTTTTTTGGCGCTCAGTGCCTCATTCTCCAGGTTTCCCATTACTCACCAGCAGAAATCGTTAGCAGGTTTACTTATTGTTCACCTTGTCCCTGAACAAGTTCCCTGAGTGATGCTGTCATAACTGCTCATGGTTTTTACCATGTAGAGATTATCCTGTGCAGAATGGAGGCCTAGTGCACACATTTCCAAAGAGTGGAGACACGGTGCAGGAGTGCTCCCCGTGGTGGTCTCGTAGGACTGCTGCTAGGAACCGGAGCTTGTGGTGTGGAGCCCGTCTCGAAGCCTTTTGCCTTCTGTTTCAGGCCAAGTCACTTCAGCCTCCTGTCACAGAGAAACAGGGACATCAGTGGAAAGATGCAGACCCTGTGATGGCTGGAATTGGAGAGGAGGTGAGTTTGTTGCTTGAGCATTATTTTGGTGAGAGTAGCTCTGACAGTGAGACTGGGTTGGCCTAAGTGCAGTCTCCTACACACATGGCCGTTACTCTAACATCAGGGCCTGGCCTGGCCCTGTACAGCTGTCTTGAAACCATGGAAGCAGTGTTGTTCCTGCTGCCACTCCAACCAGTTGTCTCTTGGTTCACGGTTCTCACAGATCGCACACTTCCAGAAAGAGCTGGAGGAGCTAAAGGCCCGGACCTCCAAAGCCTGTTTCCAGGTCGGCACCGTGGACGAGATGAAGATGCTGCGGACAGAGTCGGATGACTTGCACACCTTCCTCTTCGAGATTCGAGAGGCCACAGAGGTTGGTAGCCGTGGATATCTTCCCTGGGTAGAAGGGGGGCTTTTAGAGAGGGTTCTGTCAGTTGAGATGCTGGTATGAACCATTGTGTTCTCTGAGGACTGTCAGTGCTGCTGAATTCAGGACTATCAGCTGAAGCTTACCAAAGCTGTCCTAGCTGTCTGTGTCAGATCATAGTTTCTACCTCTTTCACGTATACTTGGCACTCTGTAAAAGTGGGTATAGTTGTTTATTTAACTTAAGTATACTGTGAAATGTTTCTTGTATAGCATTGAGTTAAGATTTTTTGGAGCACGTACAGTACAAAATGTCAACCATTTGCTGCTTAAAGCATTATTTCCTGTTACTCTGGTCCCTGCATACTCCATCAGGCACTGTGTGTGTGTGCTTTCCGAGATCCTCTCAGGAAGTCCTCACGGCTTCCCTGCCTTAGCCATATTGTGACTCCCTCTGTTTTGCGCCTTAGGAAGGGAGGCTTAAAAGGACAAGTGAGTGTTTGAAAGTCTCTGTGTAGTAAGTGATATTGCCAGACACGTTTTCACATGACTCCATTTCGTGCGTCTCCCCTAGTCTTCTGGTCTTAAACAACAGCCTGAAAAGAGAAAATCCCTGGTGTTAGTCACGTCCTCTTGGAGCTGGGTTGTGAGCCCTGTCTCTGCTCTTCTTGGTTTCCACAAGTCATCAGACGCTGTACTTTTAAAGACAGGAGAAAGGGTAATTAAAAACAAAAACATTAGGACCTGAAGAGCTAGCTCAGTAGGTAAGAACCCTGGCTGCTCTTCCAGAGGACCTGGGTTCAATTTCCAGCATGCACATGGTAACTCCCAGCTGTCTATAACTCCAGACCGAGGGAATATGACACTCTCTTCTGACCTCTTCCAGCACCAGGCACTCAATGTGGCACACAAGGCAAACACTTGGACATATAAAATTTAAAATTTAAAAATAATTTTTTTAAATGACTATCTTTCTAAGCAATGAGTTTTTTTCTCAGGATTTAGGATTTTTAATTTGTCCTATAGTCACTGAAGCAAGAAACGTGATAGAACAGTTTTTACACCCCCTACAACACAAAACAAAAAGAAGCTGTTTGTGGGACAAAATGGTTTTGTGCATGGGAACAATGAAATTTTTTAAGGTAACTAGAATAGTTGAGACTCTCACCCTCCTGGGTCTACACAGGTTTTGTTTTGGGCAACATAGTGGTTGAGTCAGTGCATTTCTGCCTTTTCTAGTCTCTTCATGGAGACATAACTGCCCTGAAAACCACTTTGCTGGAGGGCTTTGCTGGTGTCGAAGAAGCCAGAGAACAGAACGGAAGAAACCAGGACTCTGGGTATCTGCACCTGCTTTATAAAAGACCTCTGGATCCCAAGAGTGAAGCTCAGCTCCAGGTGGGTGAGGCCTTAGTCTATTGAGAAGAGTCCAGAAGCAGTGAGCTGACACCATGGCTGTGGTTCTGAGCTAGGGGTTTGGGGATGTCTCTTTAGCAAGCTGCTGTCTTCTGCTGATAACTTGCTGTGCTTTTCCATACACTTTTTGTGTTATTGTGTTTTTGGTTTTGGTTTTTCAAGACAGGGTTTCTCTGTGTAACAGCTCTGGCTGTCCTAGAACTCACTCTGAAGACCAGACTGGCCTCAAACTCACAGAGATCCACCTGCCTCTGCCTCCTGAGTGCTGGGATTAAAGGCGTGCGCCACCACTGCCCAGACATAAAATTACTTGTAGCAAAGAAAATGGTACACTTTTTTTTTTAATTTAATTTTAAAAATTTTAATTTAAAGATAGACTTCAAGCTTTGAACTTGATAAAGTTCTTTGTTAACATAGGACTTCATAAATCATGAATAATATTACATTGCAACGTGTCAGGTGGTCTGGTAGGTTTTTGTTTGTTTGTTTTTTTAGATTTTATTTATTATGTATACAGTGTTCTGCCTGTATGCCAGAAGAGGGCGCCAGATCTCATTACAGATGTTTGTGAGCCACCATGTGGTTGCTGGGAATTGAACTCAGGACCTCTGGAAGAACAGCCAGTGCTCTTAACCTCTGAGCCATCTCTCCAGCCCAGTTTTTATATTATTTCCAGTCTATGAAGCCAGCTAGTAACTGTGTGGTGGCACATACCTCCTCATTCAGGAGACAGAGGAAGGAGCATGGTGAGTTTGAGGCCAGCCTGGGCTACTAAATGAAGAACTTCTCAAAAGCAGGAACAGAAAGTAGCCTGTAGTCGTTCTCAGGGTGAGAGCTGTTGGTTCCGAAACGAGACCCCACTTCCTGAGCTAAGAAGGGCTGTGCCTGAGCTCGTGCTGCTGTGGGATAGCCCTGTGGGGCTCTGTCAGCTGCCCTGCTCTGGCCGAGTTCATTTCCTGCTCACTCTTGGTCCTCATGTCTGCTCTAGCTGCTTGGCTTGTTTTGTTTGCCTCAGTGTGCTTGGGTCATCTTTCCCTTCTACTCACTCGAGTCCCAGAGGGCAGCCCTGATTCTCCTCACCTCAGACATGCGTCTGTGCGTGTGGACTCTGTTCATAGTGTTCTGTCCCGTGCCCGGACACCTCCTAGGACCTGGAAGGCTCAAGGTGATTTCCTGGGATCCTTGGCAGCTCTTACTTCCCTATGGTGTTTCCTTGCAGGGCTGCTCTCTCTCAGACTGCAGCCCCCGCCCCCGCCCCCACCCCCACCCCCACCCTCACCCTCCGGCCGGCAGTCCTCTTCAGTCCTCACACAAGCCTTGCACCTCTGCCCCAGTTGCCTGGCCAAGAGGAAAGCATTCAGCTTCCATACTGAGAAAGGAAAGACTGTCATCTTTCATTGCATCGAACAGATAATGGCAGGAAATGTGATGGACACTTAACTACAGGCAAAGCAGGGGATGCAGCTCTGCTGCCATTTGCAGGGACCACACTACTAAAGCCTGCACCCATGCTCTTAGCCGCTGTGCCACAGCATACAGTTCTGACCTCGGGGAGGGAAAGTCAGGAGAGGGGCATAGAATTCCCATGTGTATGTGTTGGCATGGGACCAGAGATGAGAGTGAGGAAGCCACCGAGAATGGTTTACAGCAGGCCTTTGAAGAAGTGTTGGTTTTTGTAGCTCCACCCAGGTGGAAGGCATTTGGAAGAAAGGGCATCAGCTAGTATGGCCCCGAGGTCAGAGCTGGGGGGGGGGGGAACCTCCTCTAGTCTTTGAGGCTACTGCTGCCTCCCTGGACTCAGCTTGGCTTTTTCTAAAGGACATTTTCTGTTTTCAGTTGAGACATAACACTTCTCCAAGAATATTTGTGAAATGCATTTCAGCACAGTCAGATCTGTGCCATGTGTGAAGCGCTTACCTAGGAGCTGCTCAGTGTCTGTGCACTTACTTGATTGAATGTCTCAGTTTTGCTTTGAATTTGAGAGTCAAATTATGTAGCCATGATGGTTAACTATGCCCCCAGCTGAGAGAGCGCCAGCCACTACAGGCTTCAGAGCCGGTAAGAACTTGGTGGAGGCGGGACGTGCTCCTCCAGTGGGGGTGGCCTCTGTTCGGTGCTGTGAGTAGCTAGGGTCAGAGTTACCCTCAGCACCGTTTGTCCAATCATCCTGTCTACTTTCCAGTTCATTTCATGACGGGGAAAGGACTGGCTGGGTACAGGGACGGAGGGACGGAGGGAGGGAGTGCAGCAGGCCAGCCCAGCCTGTCCCGGCCTTCCCAGGGCCGGCAGGGAGGAAGAAGTGGGTGCATCTCTTCCCCAGGCCTGAGGCTGCCACACCCGTTCCCTTTCCCTTTCCTTTTCTATTACGAGACTGGAGAAGTGGAATTTCCATTTTTCATTTCATTAATTGTTTATATTTAGTGGTTATAGTAAAACCTAGTGTTTTCCTTGTTCATACAGTTCTTAATATGGAAGTATTTCAAAATTATTTTTACTACTTGAATGCTTCTTCCCCCCCATAGCTACCAGAAAAATGAGTCATTTGCCTTTTAATGTTTTCTGGTAGGAGATCCGCCGCCTTCATCAGTATGTGAAATTTGCTGTTCAGGATGTGAATGATGTTCTAGACTTAGAGTGGGACCGGCATCTGGAACAGAAGAGAAGACAGAGGTGAGTGGGCTGTGTCGTGGCCACTGCCTTCTGTGGGAGCCCATGGAAAAATCTCACAGGTGTGCTTCCTCCTGGTTACTCAGTTCATTCCTAAAAGTTCATTACACAAGCACTAAATGATGGTTGTCGTGATTATATAAACCAGTGCATATCACATCATTTTAGAATGATAAGAATATGAATTTCATTAGGACTGAGGATGTAGCTCATCGATAAAGCAGTTGATTTGTTCTGTGTGTGTATACATGTCAATCCCTAGCATCACAGAAAAACCCAAGCATCAAGAAGGTATATAAAATACTATGCAGTAATGGGGGTGAGTACCCACACCTTTAATCCCAGCACTGGGGAGGCAGAGGCAGGCGGATCTCTTGTGAATTCAAGGCCAACCTGGTCTACAGAGTGAGTTCTAGGACAGCCAGAGCTAGTTCTCAGATTACATTAAATGCTTTTAATCTTGTATCAAATGTATAAAATAATTGAAAAGCATTTCAGATGACTTCAGTGGGAAGGTACAAATGTAGGAAAGAGAGAGCAGATCTGTGGGTAGATCACATATAGTCACAATGTTTGATGAAGAGAATTCTCCGTGGGGCTGGAGAGGATGGCTGAGTGGTTAAGAGTGCTGGCTGCTCTTCAGAGGACCTGAGTTCAGTTCTCAGCACCCACATTGGGTACCTTATCGATGCCTGTGACTCCAGCTTCAGGGGTCTGACCCTTTTCTTCCTTTCACAAGCTCTGTATGTCCATGGTACTCTAAACACACACACACACACACACACACACACACACACACACACACACACACAAACGGTAAATTAACCTTCGAAAACAGAAATCCCTTTGTACATTTGTCAGTCTTCCAAGTTGTCCTCTTGAGAAAATATTTCTCAAAAAAAGAATTTTTTTCTTTTTTGTTTGTTTTGTTCTATTCTTTGTGAAAAGGTCTCCCCTTTTATTGTCCTGGATGGCCTGGGACACTTGGCCTCCTCCTGTCTCAGTCTTCAAGGGCTGGGGATGTATGCATGAGCACATTTGGCTAGTTAAAAGGATTTGACAAGCAGACTGAAGAGATGGCTCAGAGGTTAAGAGCACTGGCTGCTCTTCCAGAGGACCTGAGTTCAATTCCCAGCACCCACATGGTCACTCACAACCATCTATAGTGGGATCTGATGCCCTCTTCTGGTGTGCAGGCGTACATGCAGGCAGAACACTGTATACATAATAAAGAAATAAATCTTAAAGAGAGAAAAAAAAAGGATTTGACAAGTGGTGAAGATACAAAAGAGCATGTCCCTGTCTGGTTTGGGCTTCTATTCTGTGGACAGGACAGACTGCAGTATGCTGAGAGCAAGGAAGTATTCCCAGAAATTGGAGTATGTCAGCTCTTAAAAGTGTTAGATTTTTGACACACTTAATTAGTGATTAGCCCTGTATGGAAACAAAGACTGGGTGTGTTTTGTTATAAAGGTATGGGATCATGGAGCTTTTTCTTGTGACAGTGGGTGTCTTGTCAGGGACAGAAATAGTGTGTGTATAGTTTAGTAAGGAGAAGTAAATAAATGTCACCGTGCTGGGTGGAGCAGGCTGAAAAGCCCAACCAAAGGACCCTCAGCTTGGGAGCAGGGCAGCAGGCTGAGTTCCCCCCAGCTCTGCCCAGGGAGGTTTTTGTGGACTTGAGCCCATGCACACACAGGTGTTTGGGCCCATTACAGATTTCATAGCTCACTACACTACTTGGGATGAGACAGTGAGCTGTCTGCTCTCCTTTCCAGCTGTGTTCCTCTTTGCTTAACAAGTAGGCTTTCCACCCGGCAGTAGTGACTCACGCCTTTAATCCCAGCACTCAGGAGGCAGAGGCAGGCGAATCTCTGTGAGTTTGAGGCCAGCCTGGTCTACAGAGTGAGTTCCAGGACAGCCTGAACTACACGGAGAAACCCTGTCTGAGAAAACAACAACAACAGACTGGTTTCTAAAACTGCACACACTAGCAGGAGCCAGCTTCCTTCCCTGTGCACTGCCTACTCACTGCACGCTCAGTTCCCTTTCTGCAGAGTTCAAGTGCTGGGCATGGTTTCTGTCGCTTGGCACGTCTCTATTTTCAGCCCTTCTCTAAAGCTTACCTTATACCAGAGAGAATCACTCACTTGGCTGCCTTGCTCTTCTCAGTGGTTTTGAGGAAAGGAAATAAAACTGGAAGTTTCTGTTGTGCATCAGCAGCTTTCATTCTCAATCAGTTCTGTGGTGATAGATGGACAGACAGACAAGAGCAAACCAACCAGCTGGTCACATAGGACCGCCAGTTTTGTTTTATTTCTATATTTTTTTCCTCACGTTAATAGAAACATTTTTACCAATGGTTAAAGGTTTATAATGAAAAACAAAGGAATCTAGACCTGTGTCTCTCTGGCCTTAGACCTGCCATCCAGCAGCATTCGCACATCTGTTTAATTCTCTCGGGGAGATGATCGCCCAGCTCGCAGCACCTGTACTGTCTCCATCAGCGGACAGCTGCAGGGTTTGCCCAGGCTGGCTCCTGTCTTCCGCCCCCTGCTTTGTTTCCTTAGTGAGTGTAACTCCATACAGAAGAACCCTCGGGTCTCAGCGGACAGCTGCAGGGTTTGCCCAGGCTGGCTCCTGTCTTCTGCCCCGTCGTCTTCCCGAGTACCTCCCGCTTTGCCCAGTTTGGACTGTGCTCTGCTGCAGCCCCTCATGCCCTCCCTCTTCTGTGTATTGTCTTGATGTTTCTTCTCTGCGGGGGGTTTTCCATTTTATTATTTTCCCTGTTAGAATTGCAGCCCCGTGTGTTGTGGTGTAGAAAGGAGCCATTTGTATCTATTTTTCTGTTTGCTGCCAGGCGCCTGCTTGTGCCAGAACGAGAGACGCTTTTTAACACACTAGCCAACAACCGGGAAATCATCAACCAGCAGAGGAAGAGGTTGAATCACCTGGTGGACAGTCTGCAGCAGCTCCGCCTCTATAACCAGACATCCCCATGGAACCTGCCCTCAACACTTTCAACTCAGAACAGCACTCACAGGTGTGCAAGTGACTGCTGGTGCATGGGGGAGGTGCTCAGAGTACGTGAGCATGTGAGCACGGGAGGCATGCGTTTGAAAACAGTGTTGCAGTCTGTCAGCTATGCTGTCCTGGCCAGGTTCTGCAAGCCCTCTGACCCCTGGGTCCTTTGCTTGAAAGGAAGGGTGACAGTGCCTGCCCTCAGGGTGTGTGTTGGCTGTAATGCATGGAGTGAGTGCTGTGCCTGATGAAGCAGGTTCTCAACAGGCCACAGCAGTTTCCATAGTAACACCGAGGCAGTTTTATAGCCAATAGCTAATAGGGTTATATTTTCTAACTTCCTTCAGAAGCCCAGATTTGCCATTCTGCTCTAGTGTGGAGCTGTGCGGATCCTTGCAGTTAGCCGGTTTACTTTGAACTTACCCTGTCGGTGTTGTGTTTCTGCTTTAGGCATGTGTAATTTCGTCGTCCTTTCTGCTAAGGCACCATATTAGGCTTAGTGCGGGAGAATGTAGCGCTGAGGTTGTTAGCTTTCCTCCTGTTTATTGTTGGGCGGCTGTGTCTCTAGAGAATATTCTGTAATCTCTTGGGCTTAGATATTGAGAACAGTGTATATCACTTAGCCTCTGCCTTCTCATGGTTGGTTTGGATGTAACACTGCCCTATTTCAGTTTTGACAGTGACCTTGAAAGCCTGCTCAAAACTACCATTGAATCTCACACCAAGCCCTCTCCCAGAGTGCCAGGTAAGTGCTCGCTCTCAGACCACCGGCACAGCTCGTGCTCTAACCTGGCTTTTTAAAGTGAACCTTACATTTATGGGTTGATGACTTTTCTTGCAGCGAAACTGTCCCCTGCGAAACAGGCCCAACTAAGGAACTTCTTGGCCAAAAGGAAGACCCCTCCAGTGAGGTCCACTGCTCCAGGTAAAGAGAACTGGCCCTGGAGTCCTCAGCATGAGCTGTGGAGTGCTAGGGCACATGGAGGTGGGCTGGCTGCTTATGGCTTGAATGGAAGGTGAGAAAACAGTCTCAGAATCAACTGTCATTCTGCATATGTACTGGACTAAAAAGCAGTACTTGTATTGTGGACGAAACAACTCAAGGTGATTCTTGGGGCTTTGATGTCATGCAGTCTCTCAGTTAGATGATAATGATACAGAATGACTTGGGGTTGGCTGAGTTGGAACCTAGCCTCAAAGCTTTCATGGGTTCTTGGCAACATTACACTTGAGAAAAGTCTTCTTAAGGAGAAACTGTAGTTAGCCAGTGATGACTTAAATGCTTGCTAAGGGACTGGTAAGTGACTAGTGACTGAAGGCAGATGGTATCTGTGTAGTGAAAGGAAAGAACTGACTCTTGCTGTCCTTTGACCTGCACGTGTCATGGTGGCTCACACATGTGCGCGCGCACACCACACAACAAGTAAATAATGTATTTTTTCAAAACTTGCTGAAAAGCAGCAATAGAAGAGATGAAAGGTTCTTTTTAAATTTCTATCTAAAATTCCCTAACTTCTTTTTTCTTTCAGTATTGGTGGTAAAACCCTGAACCTAGCACATACCAGGGGCCTTGACCGAAACCATTGAGCTGCATCCCTACCCCTTAATTTACCTTTTTGTTTTAAGATAGGGTCTCATGTAGCTCAGGCTAGCCTGAAACTCAAATGTGTTTCATTTTCCAAAGCTAAGATTACATTGTGCCATTGCCCTGGTGATTTTCAGCAGTGTGTATGACCTCCAGCACAGTGTTTTCCAATCTCTGCCATTTCAGTCCTTTCCTGGTAGAGCTGCTGCACCCCCACCACCCCCACCCCCGACAGGGTTTTTCTGTGTAACAGTCCTGGCTGTCCTGTAGACCAGACTGGCCTCGAACTCACAGAGATCTGCCTGCCTCTGCCTCCCGAGTGCTGGGAGTAAAGGTGTGCGCTGCCACACCCAGCTTGGAGCTGCTTCTTAAGTCTTCTGCCTACAGAAGAGCTCAACAGACACTCTTCCTTGACCACCTCTGCTCAGGCCACCGCTTTTGGGGGGAAGAAAATGTCAGCACACATGAGCATGTCGAGCACCTGGTTCTTGGTCACTGTCTTCCTCCCCTGAGACGGAGTCTCTGAACTGGAGCTGGCGGCTCCATTAGGCCTCCCGTCCTTGCCTCTCTTCCAGAGACAGGGTTATAGGTCCCCCCTGCATGCCTGCTTTTTAGACGGGTGCATCTGGGTCCTCCTGTTTACACAGCATGTACTGTTGGCCACTGAGTCATCTCCTTAGCTCCATCAGGCCACCTTTCTGTTACAGCTCCTCACATTCTAAGGCTCCCCCATACTGTCCCACTGCACCTTCCAGGTCTGTGGTACTGTCTTAGGATTTTTGTTTCTGTGGAAAAAAAAAAAAACTACGACCAAAATCCACTTGGAAAGGAGAGGGTTGATTTCATCTTTCAGCATGTGGTTTATCATCTGGGGAAGTCAGGACAGGGACTCAAGGTCGGACCCTGGAGGAGGAGCTGATGCAGAGGCCATGGAGGAGTGCTGCTTCCTGGCTTGCTCCTCGTGCCTTGCTCAACCTGCTTTCCTATAGCACCTGGTACCGTCAGCAGGTGGTTGGCAATGCCCACAGTCAGCTGGACCCTCCCACATCAATCATCCACCAAGAAAATGTCCCACAGACTTGCCTATAGGCCATTTTTTCAGTTGAGATTCCCTCTTCACTTATAATTCTAGCTTAATGTCAAGTTGACAGAAAAAAACAAAAACCAACCAGACAGGCACCAATGCCTGTTACCTGCAGCCAACACCACCATAATCAAACTTCTCGAGACCTTTTTCCCACTCTCTGTTTGTACTCTTTGACTAGGTGCCTGATCCTGACTGTAGACCACATCATGTGTTAGAGAGCCATCACACATTTACCCGGTCTTGTTAGCCTTGGCTGTTGTCAGGAGGTTATGTAAAACATCATCAGTCAGATCTGATTGTATCTTTATGGTTGAGTCCTTAGACGTGAGGTTTATGTAACTGTTTATTCAGCAAATGTGATTGCCTACCTTGGTTCCAGATAGTGATAAATAAGATAACAAGGTCTGACCACTCACAGTGTGAATAAAGAGCATAAACATCATGGAAGCGGCACAGTATACCTGTGGAATTATAATAGCACATGCTAGGGAGGATAACCCAGGATATGGAAGCTTTGTTTTGAAGATGTAGTCCAGACTGGCTTTCAGGAACTCTGTGTAGTGAAGAATGACGATGAACTTACGAACTCTGAACAGTGTTCATTATAAACTCTGTCTCCACCTCCTAAATGCTAGGATTCCAGACATTGACACCACCCATAGTTTACATAAACTTTTTTGCCTTGTTTTTTGAGACAGGATTTCTCTGTGTAGCCCTGGCTGTCCTAGAACTAGCTCTGTAGACCAGGTTGGCCTCAAACTCAGATCCGAGTACTGAGATTAAAGATGTACAGTACCACTGTCCAGCTACATATAAATTTTATTAAATTTTAAAATTGTAATATAGTACACAAAAAAGTGCACAAAACAAAAATGAATGTAATGTCTACTAAAGTTAAGAAACAGGACATAGGGGCTGGAGTGATTGCTCCACTTAAGAGCATTGACTGGTCTGGAGGATCTGGGTTCAATTCCCAGCACCCACATGGCAGCTCACAATTGTAACTCCAGTTCCAGGGGATCTGACACCTTACACAGACAGACAAGCAGGCAGAAACGCCAGTGCAGCTAAGTAAATCTTAAATTTTTCTTAGAGAGAGAGAGAGAGAGAGAGAGAGAGAGAGAGAGAGAGAGAGAGAGAGAGAGAGAGAACAAGAACATGCCAGCTTCTTAGAAAGCCTCTTGGGGCTGAAGAGACAGACGCTCAGTAAGAACCTGCTCTGCGGCATGCAGCCCTGAGGGCACACCCTCAGCACCCAGCTCTACGGGATGGAGGCAGGCTAAGCCCTAGATGTTACTGACTGACCAGCCTAACCACAGTAGCAAATTGTGACTCAGTAATAAGATGGAACACGACAGTGGAAATGTCCTGTTCCAGTTTCCACACACTCATGCACACCTCTCTTGCACTCACCACATTCCCTCTTCTTAAAGAATGTTATGTGGGAATATGTGGACGTTATATCTTTGCATGTATTTTTAAAATCTTATCTATTTTATGTTTGTGTCATTTTGAATATATTATTTTGTAAAAAGAAAGAAACCTCTAAGAATCTAGTCACTGAGCACCCCCATTACCTTTCACCTATGTGGGATGATCTATGTCGTAACATGGGTTTGACTTCTCTTTCTTTACTATGGGAAAAAATGTGCTTCTGTAGCCATTCTGTCTTCCAATTTCAAGGCAGTGTTCAGAAAATTACCGAAGTACTCCATATTTATAAAATAAGCTTTCTGATGGGTGACTTTGCCCAGCAGTAGGTTCCTGTGAGCTTCTGAGCACATTGAAAGTAGACCAGACTGAGCTGTGATGTGTGGCAGCCTCTATGGATTGTGTGCCCTTCTGACTTGTTTCTTCAGCTTCGAGTGGGTTTGTCCAGTGTGGTCCTGCTGTAGCTAAAGGAGTGTCCGTCTCTATTTGCCAGTCAGTATTTCCCACCGTTACATCACCTCTCCCTCCCTCTGTATACTACAGTAAAATTGTTGTTAGGACTGTGTTGGTACTGAGGATCAAACCCAGGCTGTACATGTTAGACGAGTGTTTTAGACTGAACCCACGACCAGCCCTGTTCCCTTGTTGTTTTTCCTGAACTATTTAGTGAGAGACGGGTACCAGGGCTCCGGGAGGGCTCCTTTGTGTGCTGCAGCAAGTGACCGCCGACCTAGTGCTCCCGATGGCATCTACTGCTGCAGCACGTGCAGGCCAGGCCAGGCACTCTGTGCCTCAGCTGGGGCCTCTGCAAGGACAGGGACTGGCCCCAAGGGTCGGCTCAGCAGCTGCTCTGTGGGAACTGTGTGTGGTAAAGATACACTGTCAAGTGCTTGGAAGTCACAGTCCCTTGGAGCAGCAGGATGAGCTCCTTGTCCTCTCTGTTGCTGTTCCTTAGAATTTACGTATACCGCTTTAATTTCATGGTCATTTTGATCATATAAATATATGTGTCTTGACAAGATAACACTATTAAATGTAACAAAGACCAAAAAAAAATAACAGCTCTGCCATATTGCACAGATAAATTAATTCAGCTGGCTTCCCCAGGGCCCCACTGAACAACTTTTGGTCAGAAATGGAAGACACAGGATCTACATTCTTGATATTGAAAAATAACAGTATCAAGTTGTTAGTAGAAAATAAACTAACATTTTGGGTCCTGACATATATAGCTCTATCTATATATCTATATATCTATCTATATGGCCCACCATGAAGTTGTTTGCCTCAGAATACTTGATAACAGCATAGTCCAGTTGTAAAGGCTGCTGCCCATTGAGTACTTGAAATGTGCATTTGAGAAATAGAACTTTCTGTGTCTTTACACTTGATTTAATTATTTTTATTATTTATGTGTTTATTTATTTATTTACTTTCTTACTTGAGACTGGGTCTACATAGTTCTGGCTGACCTAGAACTATGCAAACCATATTGGCCTTGAACTCACACAGATCCACCTGCCTCTACCTCCCGATTGCTGGGATTAAAGGTGTCTACCGCCACCACCGCTGTACTGAACTACTTTAAGTAGCCATAGTGTCTGGTGGGCAGCAGAGCCCTGGCGTGTGGCCCTGGTTTTCAGTTGGATCTGTTATGTCACACTCATGCTGAGACAGTCAGATCTTGTGGCATGATTTGCCTACAGGACGGACAAACAACAATGGAAGAACGCTGCTTTGAATACCTTGACAAGGAAAGGGGACTAAGCATGTTGTTTTTCCAGTGCACAGTAATAACATTTATTTGGAAGTTCTAAGTAGAAGGTGGCATAAGACCTGACCCCACAATATAAAGAAGAAAGAGCAGAGGAGGCCAGAGTTAAATTCCACGTCGAGAGTCACTGGGCTCATTTAGATGTGTTTGAGACACTCGGGCCATTCCCACTCTGGCAGCCTATTGTGGTTATTCTGAGGTTACTGTTGGAAAGCAGCTGGGATGTGTGAGTGTTCAGCCCTGCCCTGTGAGCTGGCCTGTCACCAGTTTTTCTCCTGTGAGAGTTCCACCAGCGTTGATAGTTAGGCTGTCCGTGACCTAGCAGCTTAGCTTCTGAAGCCCCCTTTGAGCAAAGGCCCCAAACCATCATATTCACATTCATCCAAGTATAAAGTAATGAAAATGCTTTACAAGTTGGATGTGTATGTCTCTATTAGCGAAATGGCACAGCTTTTGGGTTTGCTTTGTCTAATGTTATCTTCGGGGTGGGGCTTCTGTAGCCAGCCTGTCTCGGTCGGCCTTCCTGTCTCAGAGGTACTATGAAGACTTAGATGAAGCCAGCTCCACATCATCCATCTCTCAGCCTCTGGAGGGAGAAGATGCCCGGTCACCCTGCAAAGAGGAGGAGGCTGTGGTCCAGGTCCATCGGCATGCCCCTGTGGTCCGCACACCTTCTATCCAACCCAGTCTCCTGCCCCAGGCGATGCCTTTTGCTAAGCCTCACCTGATTCATAGTTCTTCACCTGCTGTAATGAGCTCTTCAAGTAAGTCGGCAACTAAAACTGTGACCATGGGGCAGGGTGGCTGTCGAGCTGCATGTCCATGAGGCGGTCACTCACTGAGGCCGTCTGCATTGTGCTCTCACTGCTGCGGGTGGGGGCAGGGCTGTGTGCCAGTGCTTCCAGCAAAGACACGGTGCTGGAGCAAAGCCATTACAGGAAAGCAGCTCTGTAGTGCTCTAAATGATCGCTTGTAGTGCTTAAGAACTTTAATTTTAGCATTTTTCCTACAGCCTAATAGAATTTACCATTTTAAGTTTTCTGTGTTCCTTTCACTGGCCCAATTTTTCTGATAATTTTTCTTTTCCCCTCAGTCTCTACATCAGCTAGCAAAATTATTCCTCAAGGAGCCGACAGCACAATGCTGGCAACCAAAACGGTTAAGCATGGTGCACCAGGTCCTTCCCACCCCGTCGCAGCTCCCCAGGCAGCTGCTGCTGCAGCCCTGAGACGACAGATGGCCAATCAGGCACCAGGTGAAGACTACAGCCCCGTTCCTAGGAGAGTAGCTGGGCTATCCAGGCGTGGGCTCTGGGGTGGGAGACAGCTGTCTCTCTGGCTGCTCCTCAGAATAGAAGGCTAACTCGATGGCCTTCATCCCTGTGAGGAGAGCTCCCGGGAGGCAGAGACTAGGTCTCGTGGTTTGTTTTTTTTTTTTTTTTGCTTTGAAGAGGAGGTATTAGAAGTGACACCATTAGTTTCATGGGAAATTGATGGGTTTTGATGCTGATAATTCCTACTTTTAACTGGTGATCTTTGCTTTGGTCTTGGAAATTAAACCATCTGACATAATTAGAACAATATTTTAAGGATCCCATCCACTGGAAGGGTAGCTGTAGTGTGCCTGCTTGTGTTCCAGCGGTGAGAGAGTCAGCAGAGAAAGTTACCAAGGCTGTATATACCGGAGCTCGGCCTTCACAGATGCACTCTTCTGTGCTGATGTTGTCATTGGTCTCTAGTTAGGGCTTACCTCGGCAGGACTTAACAGGCTAGGGCTCGGACTCGGCTAGTTGTCACTGCTTGTCACTTGGCAAGCCAGTGGTTCTCAGTCGGGCTGTTCTCCTTCCACCTGGCCCAGACAGTTAGCAGGAGTGGTGCCTGGGGAGGGTGAGGGAGAGTCTTAACCACAAGGAGGGTCACTTATTCCCAGTGTGAAGAGTGCCAGGGTTTGAAGACTGGTAATGCCAGACATCTTCACTAAGGAGACTCAAAGAGACCTGGTGGTTTCATACAGGTAAAAAAGAACTATGAACCAGACAGTGGCTCATACTTCTAATGCTAGCACTCAGGGGCTGAAGGAGGCAGATTGTCACGAGTTCATAACCAGTCTGGGCAGTATGGTGAACGTGGGGTCTGCGTGGGCCACAGAGTGAAGCCCTGTCTCAAAAAAAAAAAAAAAAGCAGGACTGGAGAGATGACTCAGTGGTTAAGAACACTGGCTGTTCTTCCAGAAGACTTGGTGGTTTCTATTCCCAGCACCCACAAGGTAGCTCACAACTGTCTTTAACTCCAAGATCTGGCACCCTCACACAGACATATATGCAGGCAAAACACCAATGAACATAAAATAAAAATAAATTTTTTTTTTTTTTTTTTTTTTGGTTTTTCCGAGACAGGGTTTCTCTGTGTAGCTTTGCGCCTGTCCTGGAACTCACTTGGTAGCCCAGGCTGGCCTCGAACTCACAGAGATCCGCCTGGCTCTGCCTCCCGAGTGCTGGGATTAAAGGCGTGCGCCACCGCCGCCCGGCTAAATTATTTTTTTTAAAAAGCAAAAAATAAAAACTACTAAACAGCCATAGGTCAAGTTTAAATATAGCCTTCTTAAGATAGCTAAAATAAATAATGAAAAGTAACGACAAGATAACTCTTGAAGGTACATTTAAGCTTTCAGAACACATAGTTCTTTGATGATCCCTTTATTACGTGGACAAATGGGATCTTGTGATTACACTCATGAGGTTCCAAGTCCAGCACATGATTTGAAAAGTTAAGATCTGTGAGGATTTGGGATGGTGTACTGAAGACAGGAGTAAGAGTTACTACACATCCTAGGTGCCTGGGTTTGCCCAGGAGACCAGAGAGCTTTGCTCAGGCCTTTCCGGTTGTTAATAACAGAATGTCATTAAGGCTTATAAAACATGATGGAAAATTAAGGCAAAAATAAATAAGCGAGGTGATCACATGTTTAATCCCAGCATTGGGAGGCAGAGGCAGGTGAATCTCTGATTTCGAGGCCAGCCTGGTCTACAGAGTGAGTTCTAAGACAGCCAATAATGAGATCGTGCGACAAAAGGAAAAAAACTGATAAAGCTGCTGAGGTAGAAATAAATAAGGTCCATGTCAGATGAGTGTCCCTGTGGTCACTCTGTCCTCCAGGCCTGGGCCTCTTCCCTCACTCTGTCCTCCAGGCCTGGG
The DNA here is from genome assembly GCF_004664715.2 of Peromyscus leucopus. NCBI lineage: Eukaryota > Metazoa > Chordata > Mammalia > Rodentia > Cricetidae > Peromyscus > Peromyscus leucopus. The sequence continues at coordinate 7,349,545 of NC_051066.1, read as the reverse complement.
CCTCTTCCCTCACTCTGTCCTCCAGGCTCCTGGACCTCTTCCCTCACTCTGCACTCCAGGCCTGGACCTCTTCCCTCACTCTGTCCTCCAGGCCTGGGCCTCTTCCCTCACTCTGTCCTCCAGGCCTAGGCCTCTTCCCTCACTCTGCACTCCAGGCCTGGACCTCTTCCCTCACTCTGTCCTCCAGGCTCCTGGGCCTCTTCCTCACTCTGTCCTCCAGGCCTGGGCCTCTTCCCTCACTCTGTCCTCCAGGCCTGGGCCTCTTCCCTCACTCTGTCCTCCAGGCCTGGGCCTCTTCCCTCACTCTGTCCTCCAGGCCTGGGCCTCTTCCCTCACTCTGTCCTCCAGGCCTGGGCCTCTTCCCTCACTCTGTCCTCCAGGCCTGGGCCTCTTCCCTCACTCTGTCCTCCAGGCCTGGGCCTCTTCCCTCACTCTGTCCTCCAGGCCTGGGCCTCTTCCCTCACTCTGTCCTCCAGGCCTGGGCCTCTTCCCTCACTCTGTCCTCCAGGCCTGGGCCTCTTCCCTCACTCTGTCCTCCAGGCTCCTGGGCCTCTTCCCTCATTCTGTCCTCCAGGCCTGGGCCTCTTCCCTCACTCTGTCCTCCAGGCTCCTGGACCTCTTCCCTCACTCTGTCCTCCAGGCCTGGGCCTCTTCCCTCACTCTGTCCTCCAGGCCTGGGCCTCTTCCCTCACTCTGTCCTCCAGGCCTGGACCTCTTCCTCACTCTGCACTCCAGGCCTGGACCTCTTCCCTTACTCTTTCCCAGCTCAGTTCTCACACTGACTCACTGTGTCATCTGCACTTGAGGCAGCTTTTGTATTGGTACACTTCCACAGAGCCTGCCCATCCTAAGTCTTTGGGAAAAGGAGGACAGATGAAGGACGGCAGCAGCCCTGACTGAGTGCTGTGAATGCTCTGGGTGTGGCCATCCCTTTCAAGATGAGCCGGCAGTCTGGCTGGGATCTGGGTTCTGCTGCAGATCGCTGGCATCCCTCCATGCCATTATGTTTTTTTAGATGCCATTGAAGTACATTCCTTGGCCTTTGGTAACACAGCTCAGCCAGGTATTCTATTGCCCACGCTGCTGAGTAGATTTCCTTTCTTTCTTTCTTTCTTTCTTTTTTTTTTTTTCTGTTTTGTTTTGTTTTGTTTTTCGAGACAGGGTTTCTCTGCGTAGCTTTGCGCCTTTCCTGGAGCTCACTTGGTAGCCCAGGCTGGCCTCGAACTCACAGAGATCCACCTGGCTCTGCCTCCCGAGTGCTGGGATTAAAGGCGTGCGCCACCACTGCCCGGCAAGATTTCCTTTCTATAAGGTTGCTGTCTGCCCAAGGTCATGTCCTGGATGTTCATTTCTTTTGATCTTTTGCAGGAATTAATGTGGTTCTCTCTCTTCCCTGTCTACATAGCTGTGAGCACTCTCACCGAGTCAACTTTGAAGAATGTCCCTCAAGTGGTAAATGTCCAAGAACTGAAGAGTAACCCTGCAACTCCTTCTGTGGTCATGAGGTATGTCCCGGCTCTTCTGTGTGTTCATCCCACAGTGTGCTGTCATGGAGGCACTTTGCCTGGAGGGAGCACTGCTGTCACATGTGACTTTTCTCCCTGTGGAGGAATGGACAGCCACAGCTAAGTTTTTAGGAAGGCAGTTTTTCACCTTGCCAGAAATTGGCTGCAGACTATGGTCTATGAATATTTTGCTGGGTGCAGAGTTGCATGGGCACCCACTAAGCTATAAGTCAGGTGTAAAGATTGCTATATCCACGGTGTTTTTTTGTTTTTTGTTTTTTTTTTTTATGTTCTCAGGGTTCCAAAATTGATATTTCAAGTACTAGTGACCAATGCATAATGAAGATGGTGTGGAGAGTGACAGTGCCCTCCCTGACTTCCTCTCTCCCAGCACTTGAATTCTCTTAAGTTAGCTTGTCTTCTTAAGAAGGAACAGGGCCGGGCAGTGGTGGTGCATGCCTTTAATCCCCGCACTCTGGAGGCAGAGCCAGATGGATCTCTGTGAGTTCGAGGCCGGCCTGGTCTACAGAGTGAGTTCCAGGACAACCAGGACTAAACCCTGTCTCAGGGAAAAAAAAGAAGGAACAGTATTTGAGAAGCAAGCATCTGTGCTTGCAGAACTTCTGCTTTTCCTCCGTGCTAGTCTAGACAAGATCCTTGCCAGAGGTTCCAACCAGCCCCATCCCGTGTGCGTGTGTGTGTGTTGTGTACACCACTCATGCACTACTCACTGCACAATTTTGGAGCCACATTCCTTCTAGAGCAATTAGCTTCCCTATGGAAATGTTGGGGGACATTCCTTCGACTTGAATTGGGGATTATCAGGGACCAGTGTCTTTAGGACACTGTGTCTGGTGCTCACGGATAGCCGGTGGAAAGGGGGGCAACCCCAGGCCCCGTGTTTTTACACTGCATTCTTGTTCTCTGTGCCACTGTGGAGCAGACCTGCCTACCCAAGGTTCCATTTTCGTTTTCAGTGGCCTTCTCACACTGTCTGCTGGACTTCAGTTGTTTGCGTGTTGTTCTATTTACCACCACTGCCTGCTGTAAAACTTTATAATTATCTCAGGGTCAGACTAATGGCCAAGAAACCAAATTTGCCCTCTTTGTTGTCTTGAAATGACTCAAGGCTGGTATTTGTGGTTGCTGTGAGCTCCTCAGAGAACTCTGAAGTTGGGAATTACAGCAGATGCCCATCACAGAGAAGTCAGGAAGCCACTGGAAGGCAGAGTGCTGTTAGGAGGAGGCCTGTGGGCAGAGTGTGGGTTGGTACTTCTCAGATGCTGACCACTAGCCGAAGGATGGAAGCGCCTTTCTCCTTTGCCTGTGCTCAGATCACCTCTTAGCTCACCTGCTCCTGCTCTCTGACGGCGGCAGGGTTTCTAGCTCTGCTCTTCTCCAACAAAAAACCACAAGTGCTGGCGGGAGATTTTAAAATCTGCTCTTTATTTTCTGTGTGTGTGTGTGTGCCTGCAGGAGCCTGTGGAGACCAGAGAGAGTGTCAGAACCCCCAGGAACTGGAGTTCCAGGTGTCTTGTGAGCCACCCTGCATGGGTGCTCATAACTGAACCCAGGTCCTCTGCTGGAGCAATTAGTGTTCCTAATGCTAGGCTATTGGAGTTGGACTCTGATACAGTTATTGAACTTATGTACCCAGTGCCTAAAACATAATTTCCATTTTAGCTTTAAAATTGTGTTCAGTTATGTTTATGTTCATGTGCATACATGTGCCCGGGCACATGTGGAGATCAAAAGACAACTCGTGGAAGTGTGTAAATTCACGGAAGAAAAGACTTGTTTGTGGCAGCTCCTAATAGCCTCTGACATTCTGTACTTGAGTATTTATACACTGTTTAGTCTCTTAGGATGGCTTATTGTTGATAACTCGGTTAGGCTATAGTGTATACAGTTTACGTCAGCATAGTCTGTCTTCACGTGATCCACTCTAAAGAACAGTGCAACACTTAGCACGGTGCTCGGTTTCTCCCTACGGTCCATATATAGCAATCAAATCTATATATTTGATTTCTACCTGTCCCACACCCTGTGGGACATTTTTATAAACAGCTGGCTGTCTTGTAAATGGATTTCTTACTTAATTTTTTTTAATTAGTTTTTTGAGACAGGGTCTCACTGTGGCCCTAACTGGTCTTGCACTCACAGAGATCTACCTTACCTGTGTCTCAGGAATATGAGGCTCAGCAGAAAGGACAGTACCTGTTAGGTGTGTCTCCATGGGCAGGTTTCAGGAAAGCCTCAGTAAGTTTGGACTCTATTAAATCAGTGGTTCTCCACCTTCCTAATGCTGTGACCCTTTAATACAGTTCCTCATGGTGTGATCCCCACCATAGAATTATTTTCATTGCTACTTCATAACTAGTTTTGCTACTGTTGTGAATCATAATGTAAATGTTTTCTAATGGTCCTAGGCAAGCCCTGTGAAAGCATCATTCAGCATGCAAGGTCACAACCAGTAGGTTGAGAGTAGCTGTATTAAATAAAAGTAACATACGCTGGGGGAAGCGGTCCATGCTTTTAATCCCAGCCCTTGGGAGGCAGAGAGTGGGCAGGCCAATCTCAGAGTTTGAGGCCAGCCAGGACTACACAGAAACCTTGCCTCTGAAGAAAATCAATAAATACATAAAGTAACATTTTTATTAGTTTCTCTTTTTCCCTCTAGGCTTGTTGTTGTTTCTTATTTTCTTGATAAGCTATGCTCTTGCCTCACTTTTGAATGAATACCAAAAAATTCATTATTCATTACATAATTCACTAGCATGTAGTTTGGTTCTGCCCCGTCATATATGAGTTTTTATTAAAAGATACACTAATAATTAAAATTCTCTAATAGAAGACATGTGTCTCATGGTTTAGGCCATTTAAGCTGTTGAAATAGGTGAAAGAATGAGTCATTTTTGACCTTTCCCAGCAATGGGCAAAATACTTACCACACAGAAAGGGCCTGCAAAACCCTGGAATGTCTCACAGCATTCACGGCTCTGGTTCTCACTGTCTGTTTTCTCACAAGTGCTGTGGTAGTTGCTTCCGTGTGTGGTGTGTGTGTGTGTGTGTGTGTGTGTTTTACATTCATGTATGTGTATACATCATATGTGTGCCTGGTGCCATACAGGCCAGAAGAAGGTATTGTATTCCCTAGGATTAGTTACAGGCAATGGTGAACTGCCACGTGTGTGCTGGAAATTGAGTCTAGGTTCTGTGTAAGTGTTCTTAGCCACTCTTAGCCCAGTTGTTTCTTTTGGGAACAGAGTATACAGGTGATGTATGTAGATCTGTGTCAGGTTCCTCTTGCTGGAAAGCAGAATATAGTTACCCAAAATAGGGTAATTCTGAACCTGGGTTTCCCACATATTCTCATGGGCATTTCAAGCTGTTGACTTCCCTCCTTTGGCCTGTGTTTGTGCACAGTCCTTGAGTGTGTTCATTTGGGAGTGTGCTGTCCTTTGCTGTTCGCCCTTTGAGTTGTGGTGGAGATTGCTTGGAGCTGGTTTATTGATAGGTTTATTGGCTGCTTGTGCCAAGCAGCGTTTCTCCACCGCGGTGTCACGTGGCACAGTGTGCTAGTCCTGTGCCTCCTCGTTTTGCGTTTGGGGATCTGGGGTGCCCGGGAGACATGTGGCATAATCACAGTAAATAGAACAGTACTGCATGCGACTAAGCGATCGGGATTTAACGTACCCTCGTGTTGTCACCAAATTTTAGATGTAAATATTTTCCAGGATTTGGAGAAATTGCTATTTTTAATCTTCATTTCTAGTTTTACATAAGAGTTTCATTTCCCTTGTGGGTTTCTGTCTTCAAGTTGACTGAATCCACCCTGGGATCTTGGGTCCCAGCAGTCTCGCCAGCACATTCCTTCTCTGAGATGAGCAGAGCCGAGGTAGCGCAGCACCCGAGGACCTGTGGGGTGAGCGTCTGGGGCACTTTCGCAGCTGCTTTTGTTCTTGCAGAATCATCATGGGGTTTCTTTCCCTGAGTCTGTTTTTCTTCTCCGGTCTAATCCAGACAGGGTATCTCTGTGTACTGGAACTCGCTTGGTAGACCAGGCTGGCCTTGAACTCGGAGATCCTCCTGCTTCTGCCTCACAAGTGCTGAGATTAAAGATGTGTACCACCACCACCTGGCATCAAATTAATTTTTGATGGAAAGTTATTAATACTCCTCCCTCAAGTCTGAAAAGTGTTCTAAAAAAACAAATCCCACAGCTACAATTGCTACTATATATTCCAGTTAAGTAGCATTAGGCTAGGACAAAGAAGTTAAAGCTCCCCGAAATGCTAAGGACGTCTGTCTCTGATTGCACTGATAGGTGGACTCCTCATATGCTCTCACTAGCTAGGGAGTGAAGAGTGGTTCCCTGAGGACAGCTCTGGGCTGGTGAGAGGTGTCTTGGAAATTGGGAGTACGTCATAGAGGAGCCCCGATGCAGACCGAAGTGGAGTAGTGGTGCTGTGGAGCCCCCCATAGCTGCTCTGTGAACATCCAGTCTCTGGTAGCACCTTTGTTGTATGTGTGGCTGGTCCTCTTTTTTCAGGCTTGAAAAAGAGAATCGGAACTTCCCCACACGGTCTAAAACTAGGGAAGCAGGAAGGAAGGATGCCAATTGTCTCAATAAGAACAACATCTATTTGGAAATGATCACAAATTGTGTCATGGAATTGTAGAATGGAAAATGCCACCAAGGTCATTATTTTGAATTTTATATGATTGAAAGCCCAGGTTGCATTTAAAAACTAATTAATTTTTCAACAGAATGTCTAGTGAGTTTGGCTGGGGTCTCGGATATCTATTTCTGCCGCCGCCGAGTGTTCTCATCTACTGAACAGGGAACTAACTGGCTCGAGGACGAGCATGTTTGTCCCTGGCCCTGTCTCTGAGCAAATGCTTTGTGTCTTTCAGTTCTTCAGTGCCGCCGCCGCCCTCAACAACCAAAACACCTCACGCAGTGTTAGCCCCGGTGGCTGCCGGCCAGGCTAAGCAGGTATCTTACCGATGGGTCCTTTGTCAGTCATGTCTACTGTCTCTGCAGCTGAAGACTGCTTTACGACTTGGCTTCGTTTAAATGAATGTGATTCTTAGAAAGGCTGTTATTTCTTTTCCATAATCCATGCCAGTCTTGATTGACATGGTTAACCAGAGTAATAAGTCAAGACCTGATACTGTCATCATGTACCGTTGACACTCTGCTCTAGCCACCACAGACCATATGCTATTGATAGAATGCTTTTGGATGGGGTGTTTTAGTTTGCAGGAGATGTTTGTTTGTTTTGACTTAACATTCATGAATCTGACTTGTACAGTAGGTGTTGAGATATGTCCCTTTTGAGGCAGCCGAGGTCAGGTAACCCAGGTGGCCTCATCCAGTCAGGAACTGGTCGGAAGAGCTGGGACCCAAGGCTGCCCAGGCTCTGTCTTTACTGCTCCCGCCGCACTGTTGAGAGTCAGTGTTGGGTCTGGCTTGTCTTCCTCCTGCAGCTCTGCTTTTCAGAGTTGGCAAGTTTTCAGTGATGCTGTGTCTAGCTTTGACTTCTGACTGGTTGTTATTAGTTAAACAGAACAAAAGAAAATGATAGAGAAAAATGGAGGGGTGTGACTAGGAGGAGCTAGAAGGGAAACGAGCTCGCTGGAGCTTTCCCTGTAGTCTTGGTCTCTCATATCTGCCTTGGACATACACAGCTTTAGATGGCACTTGAAACCAGAGTTAAGATTGTGTCTTCAGAGCTGCCATGATGAGTTCCCAGCCCCCTTCTGTGCCTTAGCTTGCCTCTCTTCTTCCGGAAGATGTGTGGTTAACTCCTACACCTTGGCAGGTGAGGACAGCAGGCAGAGCCCAGGTGTTTTCCTGCTCGTTCTGCTTAAGCTCACTAAACAGAGCTGGGCTGTTTCCCTCATTTGCCCATTCATTCCTCTACCAAGCACTCAAGTGCCATGTTTGTGCCAAACACCATCCTAGGCACTGAGAAGTCACCTTTGAGCCACACAGGCGTCTCCAGTGTGATGATATAGGTGATTGACTCAAAACATTTACTATTTTTCCTTTCCCCCTTTTTTTGAGTAATTAAACTGAATTCATGTGTTTTTGCTTGCTTAGTTTGTTTTCACGTTTCCATCTTACATGTTCATTTATTCCAGTGATGGTTAGCAGTTTAGCATAACAGTTTCTCTTGTGTTCTGTACAGGGGTCTCTGATCAATTCCTTCAAGCCGCCGGGACCCACACCAGTATCCTGTCACTTGTCCTCTGGCGATAAAGCTGCAGGTGAGTCTGCATGTCTGGTTTAGGAGATGAAGCTGAAAGATGCTCCTGATAGTTCTCCACGCAGATCACCGAGCCAGCAGGCAGGCAAAGAAGAACAGATGCTGTTTTCCGAAGGCCTCAGCTCGGAGGAATTGCTGGGGTTGGGTGGACTGCTGTTGGTAGGAGCAGTGTCTGTAGGGAGCAGTCTTCAGGCTGTAATAGGGGTGTTGGAAAAGGCTGCAGTAGACATTTTCTGTGCCCACTGTCAACGTTCACACTTAGACCAGGAGAGTAAACTGTGTTTCCCTTTGGAGCAGAGGCATTAGTCCTTGACATGTCCAGGACCCTGTCAGTCATCACCCATTCACCCGGGCATCATTGGCTCCCCACGTCCAATCCCTGGAAGCCCCTAGTTTTCATGGCACCTTTGTCAGTGTCTGCTGTTGATCTCGTCCTTAGCCACCTCGGGGGCCCCACAGCTTCCATCTGAACAGCCTGTGCTGACTAGTTCTGCATATCACCACTCTGGGCGTCGAGCTTTAATTTTCATTTCCATTCTCCAGCAGATTTGGTTAGAGACTGAACGTGACATGGAAGCTGCCCACTTCGCATAATGGCCACCAGTCACCCAGCTGCTTCCTTTCTCTGTCATGCAGAGCCCTCTGATCTGAAGCACAGAGTGTCCCTCACACGCAAGAAAACCACATTATAGAGATCAGGACAAGTTCAGTGGGTTCAGCAAAGACTTGATTCATTTAGGATTCAAACAAATTTGTCCCTTTCTGGCTAATATTTTTCTGGTGAAAAAGTTTCAGAAGAGCGTTATCTTAGTTCTCTAAAGGACTTCTTCACAGACCCCTTTATTCCACTTAAAGTTAAGACTCAAAGAGACCTAAGGCCTCGTGGCTTCCATCAGCACTCAGCCCCTCACTGTCCAATGCTGTCTACACTTGCAGGGCCATCAAGGCTCAGAGAAGAACTCTCTTTTAGACTGAAAACCCTGCATGCCTTTGTAAAACCTGTTCTTGTACTTGAGAAAGAGTCCCACATGGTAGCTCAGGCAAACCTATAACTCACTATATATAGTCCACTGTATTATAGCTCAGGTTAACCTTGTCCTTGAGCTTATAGTAATCTTCCTGCCTCATTACCCAACTGCTAGGATTGTAGGCATGAGCCAACATACCTAGCTCACTCTTGTGCGCGCTCTCTCTCTCTCTCCCTCCTTCCCTCCCTCCCTCCCTCTCCTCTCTTCCTCCTCCTTCTTCTTCCCCTTTCCTCTCCCTCCCCCCTCCCCTTCCCCTTGTATGTATATTTCTGAAATCTGTTGAATAATTCTCCTACTCATCAGTAATAGAAATACTTTTTTGTTTTGCTGATCACAACATGGTCACATGTCAACAAAAATCAGTGTAAAAATATAACATGTAGAAAGTGAAAGTGTCCTTGGGAGTCTTTTTCAAAAGTGACCTTATGAATTTTATGTGTATCTTTTGAGGCTAGTGCATTCTTTTGTTTTGTTTTTGTTTGAAGGGGCCGTGCAGACCATGGTGCTCATGTTAGTGTCAGAGGACACCTTACAGAAGTCACTCTCCTTCCACCATGTGGGTCTGAGTCTTTACAGCAAGTGCCTTTACCCGTGCACTGGGCCCTCTCACCGGCCCACTTTATCGTCTGAACGTGCACAGACGTTTTCTGTGTCTTCTCTGTTTCCCCACCCTTCAGCCCGGCACAGTGAACATCCTGTTCTCTTCCTGGCAGATTCGCCTTAGTCATTTTAATGGTCTCAGCATTTTAGCAGCATTCCGCTGGCAATTCAGGGGCTTCTATTTCACAATTACAGACAAGGCTGCAATGAGCATGTTTCTAGAATCCACATTGCATTTCAGTATTGAGTCGAGCTTAACATGGGGCTGATGACCACTTCCCTTAATGTCTACACTTCTATTTTCTAGAGTGATCATATACGACAAGTGTCTGTTACCTCTGTAGCTAGGGAAAAAAAAAAAAAAACTGGTATTTGCTGAATTTAAAAAAAAAAAAAAAAAAGCACCCAACCTCTGGAAAGGGCAGACGTGGATAGATAGATAAATAGAGCTCAGCAGCCCTGAAGGCACTGCTCAGAAATGCTCACTTCAGTCAACCTCTTGTCTGGGGATTTCCCCCTGCAGTGTAACTAACTTCAGAGAGTTAAAAGCTACAGTATATGAAAGGCATTTTGCCAGTGAGTTGGTCTAGAGGAATGCATCCTTAATTTAGGCTGCACGGAGATGACTTCTTCTCTGGAAAGGAGAGTGTGGCGTGCCTTGATTTGGCACCACCATCGACAGAACCCAAGAGCAAGACTAGGAGACCTCAAGCAGGAGGCAGGCTCTGAGCAACAGCACAGTCTGAGCTGTAGGGAACTACAGACCACACCAGCCCTTCAGACAGACTTAGAGAATGTCCTTATTTTGTCCATTTCAGGTCCAGGGATAGCCAAGACAGAATCAGCTGTGACCTCGACTCCATCTGCTGTGGGGCAGCTCAGCAAGCCTTTCTCATTTGCTCCATCAGGGTGAGTGGTGAACTTAGGTTTTGTGCTAAGTCACTGTCAGCCACATCCACAAGTACATGCTGAGCTCTTGTCATCTACAGACAGTGGCGGTAGCTGAATGTTTTAGTGCGAATCTGTTTTCCCTTTGTGGTTCTGGGTTATTATCATATTTGCTCTTTTTTTTTTTTTTTTTTTTTTTTTTTCTGGTGGAGAATGTTTGTCCACTTCTGTAGGTCAGCCAGTATATCTGGTGTTTTCACTCTGACACCATTTAGTGTTTAGTCAGCATGACTGTGGAACGGTCTAACTGCCCTGAGTTGGATCTCTTGACCTGCACATGGAATGCAGTGAAAGACAGTAACCATTCTGAAATTCTGATTTGTAAGTAGATGATAGAGAATGAGGGCTCAACAGAGAGACTCATAGTGCTCAGGCTGGCCTCAAATTTGTTGTTGTAGCTAAAGATGGCCTTCAGCTCCTGAACCTCCTGCCTCCACCTCCCACCGTGTTCAGTGGCAGCCATGGTGTAGATCTGAGTCAGGTTAATGAAGCAAAAAAGACTTTTCTAAACCTTATCTGTTATTCAATGAAGACTGGCAGTGTCCATTTTTTGGGTACATGGTAAAAGCCAGGCAAGTTGCTGAAGCTTGCCCTTCCTGACTTTGCTGGAATCAGACTGTGACTGCCACCCAGACCTGGTAGCAGCCTTGTTACCGCTGAAAGGCTGTGTTGTCATTTCTGTTGGAGAAACCCCTGCTTTGACTGTCTGCCTCTGTACCTGACTCCGCCAGCTTCACTCCCTTTCCTCTGAGTAGTGTTCTGGTTATCCTCCAGCTCCTCGGGGTGAGAAAAGGGCACTGGGATCAATCAGAAGGAGAAGCCGTATGTGGCTTCCATTGTTACAGATCATACATCCATACCTCCCAGGGATAATTGAAGCAGATTGTCAAGAGTGGGTCAAGGCCAAGGATTGCTGTATCCTTTACAAATACAATAAGTAATCTTAATGTCTCTGAAATGAGAGTGCTCTTCCAGTCTGTAAAGAAAGCTGGGATGATTTGGGTGAGTGAACCAATGGACTATCTATTTGAAAAAAATTTTTTGCCAAGGTTGAGGCCAGCCAATTAAAAAAAGGGAGTTTTGCTTTTTAATATGTTAAAAAAAAAATGTGTAGCATATCCTTAGAAGGTCTTTGTCCATTTGAGGATGGCAACAGTAGTTGAGAAAAGCTGGATCTTGGCATTATTTACTGTATTTGATAGGCCTGCTGCCCCGTGGTTTAGAGTTACTCAGTTGAAAAGGTGTGCTCTTGCCGCAGTTTGCAGTCTGTCCTCTACACCCCTGCTGCATCCTTTGCACAGCAGGTCTCCTGACATGCTTCTTGACCTGGGGTGAGTGCCCAGAGTCTCCTTGTTGTCCCTTTGCTGCCTTGCCAGACTTCCCATTCGCTCAGTAGTAAGCGTCTGCTCCAGTGCCTTCCCATGCTCATTCTTAGATGTTTTCACTGGGGCAACTTTACTTTTCTTAAAATAAGTCTCTTCACAGGCCTTCTGTGGAAAGCCCAGCCAGAGCCTTCCCGCAGCTGCTCCTTCTCTGGATGTGCTGGAGTGGCTTTACTGCCTCTGAGATGCGGGTTTGAACTCCGATGTTTTTTATCACTGGATGTAATCCTTCAAGGGCCGATTATGTGAATGGTTTATAAGGAGGAATATTAAAAGGGTGATGTTGTGTCATAGGTTTGTTCTTTTCTAACTTCTCTTTTTCCACTCCTCAGGACTGCCTTTACTTTTGGGACAAACACACCAACACCATCTTCTAGCCTCACTGCCACCCCAGGTACAGTCCCCATGTTTCCTTAAGTGGAGAGGTTGTATCTGAACGTGTGTTGACATTGTGACACTGCGTGGGTCCTGGTCACAGTTCCTGAAGTCAGGCTGATAGTGAGGACACACACTAGAGACAGGTCAGAGGACTCGGAGGAGCCCAGAAGCATCTTCTCAGCACACAGGAGGCCCTGGCTTTACTTTGTAGAAGCAGAGCAGCAGCAGATGTTTGCTCTAGAATCTGATATGGGGCTGCTGCCAGGCTGAGCATCATCGGGAAACTGAAATGTTAACTGCATGGTTGAGTTTAGAGTCACATATGAACCTCCATAAAGGCCACTGCAGTTGGGTTATTTTCCTTTTCAGAGTTTTTCTTGTTAGCTAGTTTTCATTTAACCCAATGTCTTCTGTCACCTTTGCTAGGTCTGGCGACACAGGCTTATAATCGCAACTGCTTGGGAGTCCTGGCTTCCACCTTGTTTGACATGCTAGCTGACCCATGTTCCAAGGAGCATCCTGTCTCTAGTATCTCTCTTGTTTTAGGGACATTGAATGCACGTTACTGTTTCTGGCTTTGTGTGGGTATTGGGAGTTCTGACTTGGGTCCTCACATTGTGACTTTGCCCACCCAGCCTTCTCCCCAGTCCTGTCCACTCTCACTTGCTAGAGTAAAAATCAACTCAGAAGTATGAAAGCTTGGGGAACAAAGCCGTTGTCCAGATCATAGGAAATAAAGTAGGGATAAGCTGTGATAGTGATCCCGTATCAACTCCGAATCAGTACAGTGGTAGATAACAACATAGCCAATGATAACACTCTGTACTCAGAGAACCCCAGTAAATAACGTCATTATCATCTGTGTGTGGACACTCTGTGCCCTTTAAACAGCAGCTTCCAGTCTGGGTCCAAATGGCCTATCGGAATTATCCATAGATTAGCAGATGCCCAGGGCTGGAGGAAGCCATTACCCAACACAGTGTTGAGCATACATAAACAGGTGTTTTTCTACTTCTCTGGGGATAATTTGTTATTTTGTGTCTCCTAGAGGTCATGTGTGTTGTGATGCAGTGGTCAGAAAAGGCTCTTCATTCCTTCCCACCTAGAGCTGACCCAGGCAGTCAGTCTGTCCTTTCCAGGGAACTCTGCCATTGGAACCAGCTCTCCTGGCTGTGAAGAGAGGAGAGAATTGCCTTAGAAATGCAGTCAGTGGAAATGTGATCAATCATATTTTGCTAAATCTAACCCTCTTCCTGGTTTCTTTTCTTGCTAGGGGCAGCACCCCCCGCGAAAGAGTCAAACCAGCCTGAGATGTTCTCATTTGGCGAGGGAGGCAAACCTTTCTGTGAGACCATTCCTGGAGGCTCCCCTCCCACAGGCGCCACATCGGCACCCAGCACTTCTGTAACAACTGCTTCTCCGGGAGACTCCGCTCCGGCCAACAGCAGGCCTGCAGCTCCTTCTGGAATTCCTGTGTCCACTGCCGCAAGCAAAGTGGACGCTCCAGTGTCCAAGCTGGGCGAGCTCCTGTTCCCAAGTTCCCTAGCTGGAGAGACACTAGGGAGCTTTTCAGGACTTCGTGTTGGCCAAGCTGAGGACTCTTCAAAGCCAGTCAGTAAGGCCTCATCCACAAGCCTAGCGGGAGTCCAGCCAGCCAAGCCCTCAGGGTTTAGCTTTTCTAGCGCTCCGGTGGTAGGGAAGCCTGTGGAACCCACTGTGCAGCCGCCGTCCTCTGGAGCCCCTGCGCCGGCCGCCCCGGCCTCACCCCTGAGTGTGAGCACCAGCACTCCCTCGGCTCCCGTCTTTGGCGGTCTGCCCCTTAGCAGTGCTGGACCTTCTGGGCTCGCCAGCTTTGGCGGGCCATCTCTGCTGGCTAGCAAAACTGGTTTCTCATTTGGAAGCCCACAGACTAGTAGTGCAGCATCATCAGCTGCCCCAACATTGACCTCAGTTGCCCCTTCCCTTACATCGTCTTTTCCCACCTTATCGTTTGGTGGCCTCTTGAGTTCAACATCAGCTTCTCCCCTGCCTGTGTCCTCTGGTAAGAGCACAGAGGAGGCCACACCATCAGCTGTGCCTGAGAAGTCAGGCCATGGTGAAGTCTCGGCATCAGCACCCTCCCTTCCAGTACAACCACAGTCAACCCAGCCTCCCCAGGCTTCTCTGCAAACTTCTGACCCTGTCAAAAAAGAACCTGTTCTTGTGCAAACCGCAGACAGCAGCCCCAGCCCACCAGCATCTGCTGCCAGTCTTGTGGCATCCACGGAGGCCCCTCCGATAGCCCCAGGGGGCCCTGACAGCAAGACGGAGGCCGTGTCTCCTGCTTCCACCTTGGCAGGGCCGGGGCAGGCTGCTGTTGGTGCAGCTGTCCTCCCAGGGGCAGGCTCAGGAGCCATCGAGGCATCGGCTACCCCAAGCACCTCCAGCACCGCCTCCAGCGGTGCCCCAGCTTCTGCCACCGAGACAGCCGTGTTTGGGACCGCCACTTCTGGCTCCTCGGTCTTTACACAGCCCCCTGCTGCCAGCGCTAGCTCAGCGTTCAGCCAGCCCCCCAGCAGCACGGCCACCGCGCCCTCTGGCACCCCTGTGTTTGGACAGGTGGCCACCAGCAGCACGGCCGCGGCCACACCCCAGGCCAGCAGCTCGGCGTTTGGCAGCCCCGCGTTTGGTGCTTCGGCCCCCGCCGTCTTCGGACAGACGGCCTTTGGGCAGGCCCCCGCCTTCGGGCAGGCGGCAGGCAGCCCTGCGAGTGGCTTCTCCTTCAGCCAGCCCGGCTTCAGCTCTGCGCCTGTCTTTGGCCAGGCTGCCTCCTCTACGCCCACATCCACCAGTGCCAGTGTCTTCGGAGCTGCCTCGAGTGCCAGCAGCCCTGGCTCCTTCTCTTTTGGACAGTCTTCCACCAACACAGGAGGGACGTTGTTTGGCCAAAACAACCCTCCTGCCTTTGGTCAGAGCCCTGGCTTTGGGCAGGGAGGCTCTGTGTTTGGCGGTACCTCAGCCACTACCTCCACAGCTGCACCATCAGGGTTCAGCTTTTGTCAGGCCTCCGGTAAGACCCTTTGGACTTCCTTCCCTTCTGTGCTGTTGACAACGTTTGTAACAAGCCTCCACCGTTTTTGTAATGAAAGGAGAGGAGCTAGGTGGTGTGGTCAGGATCGGGAGTTCAAGGTCATCCTTGCCTACATAGTACATTCAGAGCCAGCGCAGGTTACATAAAATTCTGTCTCAGAAACACAAAGGCAAATAAGAAAGTGTAAACGAAAGAAGAGCAAAGAGACAAAAACTAATAGCCAAGATAAGGGAGAGACTTAGTGCCCCAGTGCATGGTCAGGACTCGGTTTGTCCTGGTTGGCTGTCCCTGTGGCTCAGTGCTGCTCTGCTCTTGGTCCTCAGCAAGCTCTCCACTTGGCTGGCCACAAGACTGCCAATTGCACAGGTCAAAAGAGTACGCCTTTGTTTAAGGCCACAGCAAGTACTTTACATTTGGAAGGCGCTTTAGAGGCCCTAAAACTACCAGGCTCAGGCAGCCTGACACCATCTCTCTTGTGTGAAGTGGGCACACTGCCACTTGAGTAGCAATTAAACACACAGAGACACACATTTTACTACTTTTGGAGAGAAAACTGGATGCTTCACTCTGCTGTATCCAGTCTTAGCATCCGATTTTACTTTTAAAGTTGCCAGCAGACATTGTAATGTGAAGATCTGTTCCAGGTCTGGCTTTCTGGTGGTTCTCTTAGGAAAGATAATTCTTGATGGGCGGTGGTGGTGCATGATTTTAATCCCAGCACTCAGGAGGCAGAGGCAGGAGGATCTCTGAGTTCGAGGGGGAAAAAAATAATTCTTTAGCAGTTAGACTCCAGGGGAAACAAAAGATCAATGATTTCTTGGTAGGCAAGATTGCAAATAATTTCCAATTAATTTCTTCAGCAATAATTTATTTGAAACAACTTGTAATTTGTTTAAAGGAATGTTTTCCCTCTTTCAATGAGCGTTAAATTCTTACAAAAACAACCATAAGACACAGTGGAAAGAAGAGCACAGCTCTGAGCCCCGAATGCCCTGAGGCTGTGCTGAACAAGTGGCCCATCTGAATGGTGGAGTGATGACGACTTAGCCCCAGGACGGCAGCAGGCCTAAGTCTGGGCAAGCCTCAGCACGGCAGCCCACCAGGTCTGGAGCCTCCAAAGGGGTCTTTCTTTCAACAGTACTTGGATGGAAAGCTCCTGGGCCTGTCACCTCCAGGCCTAGTGGAGGAATTGACATTTGTCTATACTCCCCCATCTAATCCGCTCCAGAAGTGAGTGTGAGGCCCCCCACTCCTCACCTCTCCTCTCCTCCTTAGTCACAGGCCCGCCTCGCTTGCCTCTCTTGTGGTTGTACCTGGCAAGAATATCAGTGAGAAAAGAGTCCTCATGGTAGATTAGTCACAGCACGTCATGAAAGAGACTGCTGCAGCCTCCCGTATCTGTATCTGAGGGTATCCTCGAGGGCTAGAACTGATCCCATATGGATGCCAATTAACAACTGTGTTTACATAGAGTTTTCTCCATTTCCTCAGAGGGGATTGACATTTCCATGGGCGTGTGTATACTGCATTCTTTATAAGGTTTTTTTTTTAAAGGTTTATTTATTTATTATGTATACAGTGTTCTGTCTGCATGTATCCCCACCTGCCAGAAGAGGGCATCAGATCTCATTGTAGATGGTTGTGAGCCACCATGTGGTTGCTGGGAATTGAACTCAGGACCTCTGGAAGAACAGCCAGTGCTCTTAACCTCTGAGCCATCTCTCAGCCCGTATAATGCATTTTGATGAGAATCACACACAGACCCATCCCGTCTTATCTGCTCCTGCTGCCTCTGGAGCCTTTTTCTCAGTACACCCCTCCTGCTCCCTTTAACTCCTTCCCTTTTTTTAATGACTGACTTTGGTTAGGATGCTTCATGAGCATGGGGATGGGATTGTTTACCGGATCACGGACAACTTACCCATAGCTACCCTTCTAAAGGAAGATGCCCCCCCCCCTCCAGGAGCCATTAACTACCAGTAGCCCCTCAACTGGGGGCAGGGCCTTCTGTGTTCTCCGCATCCATCCTGGACTGTTAGCAGGCAGGTAGTCCTCACTGCTGTGACTCCGTGAGCACAGCAGCCATCCTGGCTGCATCCTTCCTGTCGTCCCGCTCTTGGATTCTCTACACTCCTTGCTCGTCTTCCACGGTGTTCTCGGCCCTTTAGTCCAGTTTAGGGTGGAGCACTGAGCAGTTACCTAGTCTCATCATAGCTATGATTCTCTTCATTAGCCTCTGCCTGTCGCAGAAAGCTGCTCTGACCAAGACTGAAAGTAACCTAGCCGATGGATAGAAGAACAACTGTTTAGAAAGAAAACCTGACTTGTCTGCTTGGCAGAACAAAAGTAATAACTTCCCACCTCATGTCTATGACCTCCTCAGCCTGGGCTTCTGACCAGGTTGTCCATGGTGCCAGGAATGAATGCCCTCATGTGAAATGGGCCTCAAATCTAAGCAGAAAAGTAGTTAGTTATTCCCCTAACGTTCATGTGACTGTTGCATAAATAGGTACATCTTTGTTGTTGTTGTTGTTTCCAGACAGGGTTTCTCTGTGTAGCTTTGGAGCCAGTCCTGGAACTCACTCTGTAGCCCAGGCTGGCCTCGAACTCACAGAGATCCACCTGCCTCTGCCTCCCGAGTGCTGGGAGTGCTGGGATTAAAGGCGTGCGCCACCACCGCCCAGCAATAGGCACATCTTTTCTGGCAGGTCATTATTGTAGCATGCAGGCTAAGAGCACCACTGGGTAAGACCAGTCATGACTTTCTGCCCCCGGCAGCATCCCTAAACACTTGAAGACTAGGAGGGTTGGGTTGGGTTTGGGTTTGGGCTTTTGCTATTTAAGAAGCTTTGTCCAAACTGAACCTCCGGCTTTCTGTCTTATAGGTTTTGGGTCTAGTAATACTGGTTCTGTGTTTGGTCAAGCAGCTAGTACTGGCGGATCAGTCTTTGGCCAGGTAAGTATGCATGGTTGTTTCTGTCTGTGTCAGGGTCTGTCCACTTTTCCTCAGTGTGACAGACTCAGTTCACTCTTGGGCCAGGCTAGCAGACAACCACAGAGAGTTCTTGTTCTTTTTATTCTTTCCAGACAGGGCTTCTCTGTGCAGTCCTGGCTGTCCTGGAACTCACTCTGTAGACCAGGCTGGCCTTGAACTCAGAGATCTGCCCACCTTTACCTCCTGAATGATGGGACCAAAGGTGTGGGACACCATGTCTGGTTCCACATCTAGTTCTTAAACTCAGTGCTCAGCTGCTTTTAGGATGCAGAAGACCCTGCTGCAGGTTAAAGAGAGAAAACACTCACTGGGCTCTGTCTACCTGTTCTCTTAGGTCAAGGTTGACGTCTATAATCCACAGACTAAAGCCACCTGTAGGCCTTGCTTTATCTACAATTTGGTTTTGTTTTACAAATTTATTTACAATTATAGTTATTGAGCTAAGGATGGTTCTTACTACTTCTTTTATTTATTTTTATAGGGACTGAATCTAGGAGCTTGCTCATGTTAGACAAGTGCTCTACCACTGAGCTATATCCCCAACCCCATCCCACCCCCTGTTGTTTTTTTTTTTTTTAGTTCTATTTTGAAGTCAGGTCTAAGTTGCCCAGACTGGCCTTCATTACCATCCTCCTGCCCTAACCTCCTGAGTAGCTGGAGTTCGAGGCCTGTGCCACCAGGTCTGGCATTTTGCTGCTGCTGTTGTTCTTAGTTTTGAGTGGTTGTTTAGGAAGAAGACTGAAGCAGAGACCACACCATCTGTCCCTGTGCTGCGCTGTCTGTGCTCCTGAGGCGCCTGCTTGCCCGCACGGCGGTGCTTGAGCAGGACCGTGTGCAGGTCTCTTTTGAAGTAATTCGTACAGTCAGGTTGACTACTGTCCCCATTTAAAAGAAAAGGACAGTGGGGCCCAGAGAGACTTAGTGTGCTGTTGGCACCAGCACTAAGCAGACAAGTGAGAGGACTGTGGCCTTGGAAGTGAGAGCTGCGAAGCCCCACAGTGGGTGCAGCGTGGCATCCTTAGGAGCTTTTCCTGCAGGCTTTCCCCTTTGGAGATGGCTGCGTCCTCGGTAGTGAGCTGCTTAGAAGAGAGAAGTGCTTTCTGGTCACTGAAACCTACCAAAAGCAGTGGGAAATGCTTTATGAAATATGGAAGCTCTATTTTTAATGATTTATTTCTTTTTATTTTATCTGCATTGGTGTTTTGCCTAGATGTGTGTCTGTGTGAGGGTATCAGAATCCCTGGAGCTGGAGTTACAGACAGGTGTATGGAGTTACAGACAGCTGCCATGTGGGTGCTGGGAATTGAACCCGGGTCCTCTGGAAGAGCAGCCAGTGCTCTTAACCGCTGAACCATCTCTCCAGCTCCTGGAAACCCTGCTTTTAAAATCACTACCAAAATAACTTACCGAGCCAAGGTGGAGAAGTGGGAGTGGGAAGGTGGGGGCCTAGGAAAAGCAGGTGGAGCACAGAAGCCCCTTGCTCCCTGAGCACATTCACTAGCTGGAGAAAACCAGAGTATTTGTAGTCAGTAGCTCCCGTGGTAAGTGGACAGAAACCAAGGTGTGTACGGAGTGGAGAGTCCAGAGGGACCTGCTCCAGATCCGTGCAGTGTGGCCTATGCAGGTGGCCTGTGTGTCAAGAAGAGCACAGCTCTTGTAGTTTAGGAAACCCTTACTCTGCCTCAAGTTATCCCTACAGACACTGTTTCCCAAAGGCAAATCAGTCACAAGGAAGCCAGGGGCACTGAACAAGAACAGAGTAAATATCAGAAGTACTACGTTTACAGAAACTTCCAGACTGCTAGACAGCAGCTGTGTTTTACATGTTTCAAAATGTAAAAGAGAGCCGGGCAGTGGTGGCGCACACCTTTAATCCCAGCACTCGGGAGGCAGAGGCAGGCGGATCTCTGTGAGTTTGAGGCCAGCCTGGGCTACCAAGTGAGTTCCAGCAAAGGTGCAAAGCTACACAGAGAAACCCTGCCTCTAAAAACAAACAAAAAACAAAAACAAAAGAAACAAACAAATGTAAAAGGGAAACTTGAAAATTCCAGTAAAGAATGGGAAGTTCTCAGCAGTGTTGTAGCACCTTTATAGAGGACCCAATAGCTCCTATGAAATGTACCACTTGACATCTAAGGGCACTGTGGATATATTCACCAGCAGACCAGACCATTGGAAGAGGACAGTGTGCAGGGGCTGAGAGCTTTGCAGCCCCTCTGCTCTGCCTCCGCAACACTACAGCAGCTGCAGGCAATCTGAAGAGATGGCTTCCCAGTTAGAAGCACTGACTGCTCTTGCAGAGGACCTGGCTTTGGTTCCCAGCACTAAAACAGTAAGTGGAGTTTAGCCTCTGAGCTTGGCTGACCCTTGAACTAGAAGTTAGGGTACACTTGTGACTAAATCATGGAGATCAAAAACATGAAAAGAGCTAGAGCCATGGTGGCACATGCCTTTAATCCCAGCACTCAGGAGGCAGGGCCATGCAGATCCCTGTCAGTTTGAGACCAGCCTGGGCTACAGAGCCTGTTCCAGGACAGCCAGGGCTGCCCAGAGATACTGTCTCAAAAAACAAAAAACAAAATAAAACAAAAAAAAAAACCCAAAAAACAAAGAGGATATGACGGAGGGTGCTGGAAACAGTGACCCTCTAAGAGAAACCCTGCTCCGTGAGTGCACTTCAGTGCCACAGAAGGAAGAGCCTAGGTTGGCAGTATTCAAAAGGTCAGACATTTTCAAATCCTGTAAACAAAAGTAACCCACAGAGTAAAATATCCAGCCGACAGCCAGCTAAGCACATCAGAGATGAAGCCAGGACCCAGGTGAACACAGAGCAAGCACAAGGTGAAAAGCTGCCAGAGGAAGGGACTGCTGTCTGCAGAGTGATAGTTGGACGACAGTGTGAAGCCTGCCAGAAGAGGGAGTCTGGTACCTGCAAATTCCCATCCCAGCAGAAAAGCCTTGTCATGAAGGAAGTGAGCCAAGAGTTTGGGAGGTGGACAGAAATGCTGAGAGATTTCACGTCTAGCAGACCTGAAGGGAACACAAGGGATATTTGTAAGAAGAAAAAATGGACCTTGACAAAAGTATGGCTTTAATCTTAAGGTAAAACAAGGCGTGAAATGGGGTGATTGTGGCCTGTATAACCTGTGGAGTGACTGTATTCAGAAAGTGTAAAGAATGCCTACACAGAAGACCAAAATGACTGTTAGAGGCCTGTTTCCAAGTACAAGTGAGGAGGAGCAGCAACTGCAGACTCATGCTTGGCCAGTAGGAGTTGGTGTAGCCTTGGAAAGCCATCTGGCATTAACAGAGCTGAGGTACAACCTCTGCTGGCCCAGCATTTCTGCTCTGTGTAACCAAGAGAAATAAGTGAAGCCCTTTGTCCAGCAAAGATAGTGATAAAATACTTATAGCCATGCATCTGTAATAGCAAAGCCAGGAAGCAACCCAGCTCTCAGAAGACACAGAATAGACAAGTTAGTGCCATTCTCTTCTAGCAGAAAAAGAACAGCAAAGTATAATGTGCTGTTTCTGACGCAAGAAAGTCGATGGATGTCCCCCACATACCTGCAGTGATGTATGGAGAGGGAAGCCTACCCTACCGTCCTTGCCCTTACAATGCACTTATTTAGAGGGGCAAGGATAGGCAGGCTCTCCTGGGGTGACCACAGTCACTTAGGGTGGTGTGTGTGAGTTATGGGGGAGCCCTGTAAAGCCCTAAGTGTGTGCCACCTAGAGCATTGAATGTACTTGTTACAATCATATGTCAGAATTCAGTGAACTTTCCATATGGAAAGTTTGAACTTAACAAAAATAATAGCACATGGGGTCTGGAGAGATGGCTTGGCGGTTAAGAGCACTAGCTGTTCTTACAGAGGTCCTGAATTCAATTCTCAGGAACAATATGGTGGCTCACAGCCTTCTATAATGGAATCTGATACCCTCTCCTTCTGGCATGTAGGTATATATACAGATAGAGTACTCATATAAATAAAATAAATGAAATTTTTAAAAAAGAATAGAACACACATGTGTGTACACCACACATTATAAATGTTATTTGAAAAGAAAGAAAGAAAACGAAAAACATGCAGGACAGCCAGAGCTGTTACACAGCGAAACCCTGTCTCAAGGAAAACAAAACAAAACAAGAAAGTAGCTCAGTGACAATTAGAGAGGATGACAGTCCTGTTGTACAGCATCATCGCCACTTAATTGTACATAAAAAGAACTTTTAATGCAGTTCCTCATGTTGTGACCCCCAAACATAGAATTACTTTGTTGCTACTTCATAACTAATTTTTCTGCTGTTATGAATCATAATGGAAATACCTGATACGCCACAGATTGAGAACCAGCGCTCTAGAGCCTCCTAGGGTCTACGTCTTGGAACACTGCAGAGGCTTCGTCACCTCTTCCCATAGACCCGTGTCCAGGAAGAGGAGACTCTTTGGCACCTGCTGCTACCCTAGGAGAGTGTATGGGCAGGAAGTGTTGCTGGGCTGAACTTTGAAAACACATTATCCCTAAGGGAGTGAAGGTGGCCGAGAGCCTGCGGAGCTGGTTCCAGAGAGCTGGGGGCTGCAGGCAAGCACCATGGGTCAGAAGTTTGGACATGGAAGAGAGGCCTTGCCAAAGACTGAGAGCAGCTGCTACCAGTGCTGCCTCATAAATGCTCAGCAGCGAACATGAGGAAAGACAGAAAGTACACACGTTAAACGTTGGAGAGGTTACAGTCCAGCAGTCAGGCAGCTCTACTGCTTTAAAACTAACCCGCTGTCAAGACCATGGAGAGAGCCAAGCCTTCGTAAATTGCTGGTGGTTCTATAAATGGACAGTCATTGTGAAGTGTAGTTTGAGGTCTCTAAAAGGGAACAGTACTTCTGCCACATGACCCAGCAGTTTTCACTCCAGGGTTACATCCAACGGAATTGGAAAAAGGAACTCAAGCAGATGCTGATGCTAGCGTTCGTTGTCGATGAAACACCCATGCGTCAGTCACTGGACAAATGAACATGGGAAATGTGGAACATACATCAGTGGAGTATTCTTCAGCCATACAAAGAAATGAAGTTCTGATCCTTGCTGCACGTGAATAGCATGGGCAAAGCAAAATAAGCTGGCTGCCACAGGATGACACTAGATGACTCTACTTGTAGTGTACCTTCAGTGTGTGAATTCATCAGAGCAGGTTGAAACTGACAAGGGCTAGAGCAGTGGTACCCAACCTTCCTAATGCTGCGATCCCAACCATACAGTTATTTTCATTGCTACTTCATAATTGTAACTGTGCTATTGTTATGAATCGTAATGTAAATATCTGTTTTCTGGGCTGGATAGCTCAGCGGTTAGGAGCACTGGCTGCTCTTCCAAAGGTCTTGAGTTCAATTCCCAGCAACCACATGGTGGCTCACAACCGTCTGTAATGAGATCTGGTGCCCTCTTCTGACCTGCAGGGATACATGCAGACAGAACACTGTGTACATCTTTTTAAAACAATTTTTTTCTGTGTTTTCCTATGGTCTTAGGCACCCCCTGTGAAAGGATTGTTCAGCCCCCAGGTTGAGAACCCCTGGGCTAGAGGGAGAAAGAATAGGAAGCTGTGGTTTAACAGTTACAGAATTTCCACGACAGATCTTGAGTTCAGTGGATACTAATGGTGATGGTTGTGCTGCTCTGGATGTAATTACTGCCACTGCCGTGGGAGCTCCAGATGTTCAAGATGCCAACATTGCTATCTATTTTGCCATAATTTTTAAAAATTGATAGTGACATGCTAAAATCCTTTTGGGTTTAAATTTTAAATCATTGTATTTGTTGTACTGAATTATGTAACAACATATGGATTAGAAGATAAACATGTGCAGATACCCCCCCCTCCCAACACACACACACACACACACACACACACACACACACACACACACACACACAAACCCCTTTTCTAAGAAAAAACAAGGCCTGAAGCACAGAAGGAGCCTGCATGGTTGCCTGGCTCTGCCTTGGCCAATGACCTTGCTCCAGCTTGGCTAGGAGATAGATAACCTGAATGCTGATGGAGACATGGAGACAGTCCAGTGCCTGCCAGAGGTGAGCACAGCACCCGGAAGTAGACACCCTTCCTGGTCTGAGGACCAGAGTGCACCCCTCTCCAGGACACAAGGGTGCCTCCATCACTGCTGTCCTAGTACAGGGTTCAGTATACAAGGGAAAGCCAGGTGAGCTACCCCAGCACTGGGAGGTGGGACAGCCTGGGCTACAGAGCAGGAAGCAAAGCATGTGCGTGTGCACATCTGAGAAAGGCACAAGTAGTCAGGGTGAGCAGCCCTGTAACCATTTATAATGCAGCCCGTCAGCTGAGGAGGGTCAGCTCTGGGGCCGGGACGAGGGCGGTAGTTAGCCACGTGCTGGAGAGTTGGTGAGAGAGTCCTGGCGGGGGGCAGGGGGTGGATCAGCAGAGAAGCGGGTTCAGAAGCAGGCATGATTTGGAGGCAGAAGTCAGAGCTAAGGGAACTTGGCTGTGGACTTTGATCCCACTCACTTGGGTTAGGGTTAGTTGCCCACTTCTGCTCATTCTGTGGGTGGCCAGCTCAGGCTGTGTTGAGAGTATTGGGTTTTCTAGGGCAGAACATCCATATGTGATGGTTTCCTGTGTCCAGCCTGATAGAGGTTAAGAACACTCCATGCATTGGACACTGAGTTGTCATGGTTCCTGTCCTTGCAGAGGCTGTCACTGGTTATCCACTGTTGCGTTTTTAAAAGTTTAAAGTGGGGGACTATCCAGCAGACTAAGTGTATTACCCTAAGTCTAAACTTGGTTTTCTGTGTGAGAACAGCAGGGAGGAGAGCACTCCATGCTGCCGAGGGGCTAGAGCTCTTGTAAACAGAAGTGAAGGGGTAGCCCGGTATTAGACAAGCACAGGTTGTGTTGAAGGTGGACTGTCCTGACCACGGGCCCAGACCAGCATGGGGAGAGGAGGGTGGCGTTGAAGCCGTGCTGCGTGATGAGCCCAAGCTGTGGGGAGAAGCTCTGGTGCTCAGGAGGGAGTGACGGAGCCATTTCTGAGTAGGGCTTGTGTTTCGGGTACAGTTCTTTAAGAAATAGAGGACTTCACAAAGTTGTGTGTCCTCATTTCACGGGGGCCACGCTAGTCTTTCTGTATCGTTCTGATTTTAGTATGTATGCTACCCAAGCAAGCACTCAGGTGCAGTTCTACGGCTCAGCTCCTTCCCGCCATTTTGAAGTGGGCAGTTTTTCTGTCTCACAGGAGGCACAGCAGCACCTCTGTGTCCTCGGCATATGGCCCCATCCTTCCTCTGCACTACTGCCCTTTCCTTAAAGCCTATCTTATTCTGCATTATCAGCCAAGGAGATGTCAGCTTAACTAACATGAGCAGCCCCTCAAACCGCAAGCTGGTCTCCCTAAAAGGGCTGGTTTCTAAACAGAAAGTGAATGCGTGGTGCTTGCTGCAGCCCTGAGTTAGCAGAGTCCTGTGAGTACTGGGATAGAATTCAACAGTGGTCATCATTTCAGCAATGGGGCTAAGTTAGGCTTCCCTCTGTAGCCCTGGCACATAGTTGTGAATTACAAGTGCAGAAATGGATAGAAATGCCTGTAAATCACTTCATCGTTTCTGATGACTTCAGCTAACACTAGGGCAATCTGAAGACATGGTGGCTCCACCCTGTTTTCAAACTTGGCATTTGGTAGATCTGTGATGCCTGATTTTCCTGGCCCTGGGGTGGAGTCAGACAGCAAGGGCAGCTGGGTAGAGGAGTGTTGAGCACCCACCTACTCTGAGTGCAGTAACCCAGGAACCCCAGATCTGTAGGAAGTCTCCGGAATCAGCCTCTCTGGGGCTGTTGCAGTGCCCCTTCCAGAACTGACGAGTAGTCTTGCTGTCCGTCCATATCAGCTGTGCCCTCCTGCCGGGATGGGGACTGCACTTGGACAAGGATCTCTCATCCTGTCTTGCTTCCTCTCCCCCTCCCCCATTTGTTTTTCAGCAGTCATCTACTTCCAGTGGTAGCGTGTTTGGGTCTGGAAACGCTGCAAGAGGGGGCGGTTTCTTCAGTGGCCTTGGAGGAAAACCCAGCCAGGATGCTGCCAGCAAAAACCCGTTCAGCTCAGCCAGTGGGGGCTTTGGATCTACAGCCACCCCAAGTAAGTCGAGGAGTTTTCCCAGCCCTTGGTCCTCTGATGCCATTGTCATCCTGTGGTGTTCTCAAAGCCTGCGAGGGTCTGTTTGAGCTCCACCCACATTGCTCTGCTTGGTTTTTATTCTTGTCTTAATGAGGTGGCCTCTGCAGTCTGAAAGGACAGCAGAGCTGCAGAGAGCCGAGTGTGATGGGCTGCTGCTGCTCCCTTCTCTCCCGAGGCCCAGCTGGCTGTCTCCTGTGCTGAGATTGCGTGAAGGCAGTGTGGGCAGACAGCGGCCGGAAGCCGCCCCACAGTGCTGCTCCCAGTGCTTCCGCTTGCCTGGCTCGCAGACGCTGAAGTGCGCGGGCAGTCGGCTCCAGCCTGCATGTTTCTCATCACTTACCTTTGCCGCCTTTCCCCGGAAGCTGAACCTCCTAGGACTCTGTTCTCCTGCTAATCCTTCTGGTTGTGCGTTGGTCTGTCTGTCACAGTTGAAAGTGTAAGAGGGTATATACTGCTGCTGCGGCTAGGATTGCAAGGTGGGTTCCTGTCATCCCCGCCTTAATGCGCTCGCTCCGTTGGGTTGCACAAGATGTCAGTGAATCCTGCACTTGTATCCTCTGGCTGTTCTCATAATTTTCAGGCCTGTGGAATTAAGAACAATGTTTTCTGTCTCAGTTTTGTTCTCTGGCTGTATAGCTCAAGGACGGTTATTCTGATGTCTCTGCTCTGGAAAGGTGGCTGGATTGCTGTCAAGGATTTCCCTCCTCAGTCACCAGGCCACTCCAGGAGGGACTTAGAACCCAGACTGAAGGGATCTCAGAAATCATGTTTTGCAGACAGACAACAGAATCCTGATAAGCAAAACCAAAACAGGCATGCCAAGACAGGCTGAGAACCTGCTGTAACGGATGCTTTGACCGCCTGTCCGCAGCACCGATGGGCTCTGTGTAGCAAATGCTGTAAAAGCATGGTCCTTTCAGATCAAATCAAGGGAACAGCAGATGTGGAGTTCAGCTCACATACATGGAACATGCCAAACACAGCACTTGGCACATAGTCACTTGACGTGCTGGTTAGAAATTGGGGTGGATCCCAGATGTAGGTCATCATCTGTGAGGCCTGTGTTACCAGCCAGTTTTGTTAATGGCTTAGATGTGTCCTATCCCTGTAGAAATTGGCCTCTGACACCCTAGCTTCTGCTTGTCAGCTGGCCTTCCCCAAAGGTCAGTGTGAGCTGGTGTGCACTAGCTCCTGAGAGTCAGCCTTGCACATCCCTCCCCACACCCACTTCAGTGCCTGAAGTCAGGCGGAGGGAGTGTCGGCCCCGTAGGAATGAATGAGAGAGCACTACTCCAGGGCTCTCCTGTCCATAGGTGCTTGTTCAACACTTGCCTGTCCTCAGTACCACACACTAGTGGTCCTAATGATTTTTCCATGGTTTAACAGTGAGGAGACCCTATGACCAGGTAAGTGCAGGCTAAGGGAGAGGCAGGAACAGTAGAGGAACTGGGCTGTGTTACAGAGAAGGGCACTGTCCTTCTTTCTGTAGCCTCAGTGACTGTCCTTCTCTATGCTGATTCCAGCACCCGATGCTTGTGAGTACTGTTGCTTTCCTGGGCAGAATCCTGCGCACCTCTCTCATATAGGTCCTTTTCCGATGCCTTATCTCCATTGCTGGGGGCCATGTGCAGGGTGTGTGTGTGTGTGTGTGTGTGTGTGTGTGTGTGTGTGTGTGTCCGTGCGTGCGTGCGTGCGTGCGTGTGTCCCCAGTCACCTGGTTTGTGGAAGGGGTCTGCACACGACCTCCTCCCACCTCCAGTCTTCTTAGCCATGGTCAGGAAACCCACCTCAAATCAAATATTTTTAAGCTGCTTTTATTTTACCATAGTTCCTCTGCTGAACCCTTTTGCAGTTTCCTACCAACTGGAGGAGAGAATCCAAGTTCACTTCAGCCTGGAGTCCAGGCTGCATGAAAACTGTGGCCATGACCAAGAAAGACACTGTAGCCAGAAGCTGACATGTTCCCTTTTGAGAAGTCTCTCATCCCCAGAGACTCCACCAAAGACAGGCTGTTAACTCTGGTCATTTGAAGCTCAGCACCCTGTGTGTACATTGTCACCCAGAAGGACCTGTCCCCCCCCCCCGCCCCCCCCAAGTCTCATGCTGACATGGAGTTAGCTTTATCCTCTACATGCTTTTTCTCTTTAGGGACCTGAAGGATATTTGTGTTAAAATGGGGGAGTCATTTGTTTCAAGCCTGCAGAAGGCTCCCTCCATGGCTGTTCTTCTGGAAGCTACCCTGGAGTGGAGCCTGGGTGAGAGCCCTCCAAGTGCATCAGACCTCTGTTCTGTGACCTCAGACCTTGATATTGGATGTTGTTAGTGATTTTGCCAAGTACATAATTAAAGGGGACCTGTATGAGGCTGCAGGAAGGCAGCCCTGAGCAGGTGCCAACTTTCCCTGTCTTTTTATCCCAAAGGATTAGTCCTTGGTTAGCTCCACAGAGAGTATTTTCTGACTGGCTGAACCTGTAGAAGTGAAGACTCTTCTACAATGAAACATACTCCACCCACCAGTACATTTAGTTTGCATGTTTTTGGTTGGTTGGTTTTTGGTTTTTGGAGATAGGGTTTCTCTGTGTAGTTTTGGAGCCTGTCCTAGATCTCGCTCTGTAGACCAGGCTGGCCTGGAACTGACAGAAATCCGCCTGGCTCTGTCTCATGAGTGCTGGAATTAAAGGTATGTGCCACCACTGCCTGTAGTTAGCATGTTTTTAAAAGCTGAGCCAACAGCCAGTTGTGTTGGCTCATGCCTTTAATCCCAAAGACAAGTGGATCTCTGAGTTCAAGGCCAGTCAAATCTAAGAGCAAGTCCTAGGCCAGTCAGGGCCACATCTTGAGACCCTGTCTTAAAAATAAAATAAATAAAAGATAGGCCAGTTAGATAGGACTGAGGGTAAAGGCCCAAGTCACCAAGGCCAACATCCTGAGTTTGATACCCAGAACCTACATGGTGGGGAGAAGGAAGTGACCAGTGTTTCTGTGCCATGGCTCATGAATGCCTACACACGTACATACACAGAAAGTCAGTAAATTAAGCTGCCCACTACTAATGTGGAGCCATTAGGAGAGAACCAAGAAACATTGTTGGCCACAGAAATGTGAGGCACAGATAGGCCAGTGCCACATTCCAGAGCAATGAGGTTGAATGGTAGGACTGCTATGTGAATGGTGTCATCCTTATCTCCTGCACCTGCTCTGTGTTGACTGTGATGAGAGGTAGCTACAGGTGAAAGAAGAACAGGGAGTCTTTGCAGTTTTTCAGAGCCTCTACAGTCAGAATTGTTGTCCTGGGTGGTGTCAGGGAACGCTGACCTAGGGTAGCTGAGGCTTTGGTTGAGATCACAGAGCTATCCAGTACTTAGTCTAGGCCTGGCGGCAAACCTCAGACTGTTCCACTATAATGGAGGATGAAAGGATCCTTATGTAAAAATGTATATACTGATGGGTATCATGTGATGTCTCTATGTATGTATATAGCATGTGCATGTAACTGGAAGTTTCTTCGGTCCTGCCTGGCCCTGTGGTCGAGAAGAATCTCTCCCACCGCTTGGTAATATACAGAGGCTTATATTACTTACAAACTGTATGGCCTATGGCTCAGGGTTAATTTATAGGTTGCCAAATGGCCGTGGTGTTACCAGTCTGCTGGCATGTGGCTCCTTCGGCAGCGAGCTGACGTCTCCTCCCACTCTCCTTTCTTCTCCCGTCTCTTCAGTTTGAATGTCCCGCCTAACCTTATTCTGCCTCCCCATTGGCCAAACAGCTTTATTTATCAACCAATCAGAGCAACACATATTCACAGCATACAGAAAGACATCCCACAGCACTTCCCCTCTTCTGTTTAATCAGAAAAGAAGGTTTTAACTTTAACATAGTAAAATTACATATAATAAAACAGTTATCAAGCAAGGATTACAGTTATAGTATCTAGTCTGTTTATACTATCTGGTCTTCTACTACATCGAAGACCCCAGAAGGATGCAATATTACCTAAGTAAACAGGAAGTACATTGCAAGCAACTTCCGTAATTCTAGAAATGACAGAAACATATGGCTGCCTGGACAGTCATCCAAAGTTCCTCTGTAACATTGGGGCATCTGTCTTCAGTCTACAGGCCTAGAGTCTCAGGCATAGCTTTCAGTGAAGCAGGAAATTCTAAGAGCTTTTCCACCCATTCTGGCAAAGTTTGTCAGTTGCTTCTCATGTCCTGTAGAATGTCTGGCAGTTTCTTCTACAAAGCAGGAACCTGAAGAACCATCTCATCTTGCAGAGTTCAGTGGTCACCTTCCTATGGGTCCTGCATGTCCATTTTATACAACATATTGTCAAGCAGTCGAGGCAAGGCACTTTTTTGCCCAGTGGCTAACTTTTGCCACCAAGAAAACAAACTCCATAACAACTTTCTTCAATGCCCATCATCCTCTTTGAAGTAATTAGTGCTGCCAGGAGCAGACATGTCTCACTGTCCAGAAAAGTCTAAGTTCTTATAACATTTTAAATGCCATATTCTCTAGGTCTTCTAAGTGTTTGAAGATTACTTACCTAATTGATATACACCTTTGTATAACTAAAAATCTTAACTAACATAACTGTAAGTTTGATAATCATGGATGACTATTGATCTGTGTTTCTTAATTATATTTTACAATTTTAAAGGAATTGCATAAACATAATACCTTAAACAAGAATAGAAATGTACATACAGTATAAAAAAATTAACGTTAAATTTGTATCAATAAACTAAAATCCATAGCAATGTAAAACATTTCAAACAAGTTGTCGATCTTTAAAAATAGATTCAATAACCTACCCTTTTATCCTATCATATCTATATTCCCTTTTCTTTAGAAAGAGATTACATTTATAATCAACCTCCTTTAAATAAAACTAAACATTTATAAACAATATTTTGGAAAGTTGGGTATAACTTCTCATACTACTTCCTGCTGGTTGGGGGCGCTGGCAATCTTATGGGGATCCTGAGAAAATTAAGAATTATAGTTAAATCTTGACTGTAGTAGTCTGTGAGGCTGTATCAACTTTTCAGGGGGTCTTGGTTGATCAAACCGTATTAGCCTGGAAGCAATCCGTAGGTTCTCATCTTCTGTGGAAACAAAAGCAGAACCTCTTTTCCAAAGCAACATATCCTTAGACACGAATTTTGAAATCAAGATACCTTTAAAATATACATATTGGTTTGACTTGGTAGTTCCTACAATCAGATGTCTCTCTGCAGTTAAAAACCCAAAAAACAATGTAATAATATGCAGTATCCAGATTCTTTGTGTAATTTCCATCCTTGTGTGGCTTAACTTGCATATTATTCTTACTGTCTCTTTAAAGACTGTAGTTTTTAAAACTATTTGTTTCTTTATATAACTGTCTATATTCCTTTTCCTCTTTCCAGTCTACGCACATTTTTACACACACTGTACACTGTTTTATTCCATCTGAATCTGTCTTATTGTGAATATGTAATCATTTTTTTGACCATTGATTTAAACTGTAGATGGCTAGGACCTAGCTGCTGGCTCTGCCCACCTCAGCTTCCCAACATGGCAGAGGTACATTTACCACCAGCTCTGGGATCCATGCTCACCATCGAGTCTGGGAAGCTGTGGGCCTATACCTCCATCCAGCAGTGTGTAGCCCAGAAACCTTTTTATTTTTATTTTTTATTATTATTTTTTTTTTTTGGTCTGTAATAGCAAAAGTTAAATCCACCATGCTTCCTTGACTTGGAGACGCCTTTGTGTACCATGGCAGGAATCCGCCATGCTGTAGGTCATGCCCACAGGCTGCACACCCATCATGCTGTAGCTCAAGTCCGCAGGCCGCAGCACCGCTTTATCGCGCAGCTTGCCTGAGAGATGCAACTAGGAATCTGTTTTTAGCTCCATTTTTAGAATCTTTTTTAAAACTTTCCCAGCTTTTGGGTAGAAATTCTTGCTACCACATTGGTCACCATGTATATGTGTACATCTATGTGTATGTGTCTACACATAGGTTAACATTCAAGGAAAAATGTCTTCTTAAACGTTTACCATTCCTTAATGGTGAAAACATTTAAAAAATCCTTCTAGCTTTAAAAAAAGAAACTGTGCATACCATTACCCATAGTCCCCTGCTGTTCAGTAGAACCCCAGAACAGCTACCTCTTATGTGTTTGTTTCTTTGTTTCATCTATTTAGTGTGTGTGTGCGTGTGTGCGCATGTGCAACAGCCTGGGAGTGCAGGCTAAAGAACAGTTTTCAAGAGTTGATTCTTCTACCATGTGGGTCCCAAGGATCAAATTCAGGTTGTAAGGCATGGCAGCAGGTGCCTTTACCACCAGGCCATCTAGCCGGCTCTTACCAATTGACCTTTCCCATGTCCCTGCTTCCGCAGCCTCTGGTAGCCGCCATCCTGCTCTCTCTCACCTACTGTGGGTCCACCTGTTAGGATCCCACACCTGCGGCCCTGGGGTGCTTGGCTCTCAGCTAAGTTGGTTGCACTTAACTGGGTCTCCATGTTCACCCATGTTGATGCAAACAACTGGATTTTATCCTTTTTGTGGCTAAATAGATTGTATACTGTTTCCTTCATCAGTTCCTCAGTTGATGGGCACTTGGGTGGTTTTCATTCCTTAGCTATTGTGAACAGAGCTGCAGTGAAGCCTCTCTGTGAGACAGGCTTCATTTGACAAAGATTCTTAAAGAGAGAAAAGGATGAAGGTTTTGGGGTGTCCCCTAACATTGTCTCATTAAAGTCTTTGTGTTTCACTTTTCCTGTGGTCACATTTCACTTTGAGGAGAGCCCTAATCTTGTCCTTGAAATTGCTGTTTGGAGTTTTATGTTGCTGGTACTACTTGGGTCCGGAGATTAAAGCTGGAGTGGGCTCCTGTAATAACAAGTAGAGGGATGCACTGCCCTAGCGGGAATCAGAGGTGGCCTTTCTCAACACCTGAGGGAAGAGCCTAGTGCTCAGAGCACAGCCATCTGTGGTGCCCACCGTAAGGAGCTAGAGTGGGTTCTAGCCGTCTTGCTCTCAGGATCAGACATGCTCGGCCCTTGTGGCTGTGCTTTGGTGGTACCTAGAAATTGGAGATGATCATATGCCTAGGATGAGACCGCTCCCTCCCCAGCTTAGCTCAGGAGCACCTCAGTAAATGTTATTAATCGGGCTGTAGGAGAGGGTGACAAGAGACCTAACAAGTTGTGGGTTCGGGTGGGCCAACCCTTCCAGCAGCTCAGCTTTGAAAGTGACTGTCAGTGTACCCCACCTCCTGGCATCACCTGCACCAGGAATACCTGGTGGTGGGGAAAGGCTGGACCTGGGCACGTTTGTATTTTTGCTTGGTGACATGCTCAACTCTGTTAGGCATGTGGTCGTCACCAGTTGGGCTAGGACTAAAGCTTGTGTCTTGGGGCAGTACTCCCTTCCCCATGTCAAGGCAGCTGCCCGTGCCTGGTCATGGTTGTGACAGAGTAGTCATCAAACACTGTAAGGACACTGGGGTTCTTCCTGACTCCTCTCTCCCCCAGGTCAGAGAGCAGTAGCGGGACCCTGCACAACCCAGACAATCGCCAGCATGCTGGCGGCCCCTGTGCTGGGCCAGGCTCTCCGGCTTTGATTCTTCTAATGCCATGAGAGACCGAGACCAGGCCTTGTCCAGAAGGAGGCAAGCAACCTGACTGGGATCAATCTTTAGTGGGTGGGCCAAGACCTCTAGGAACCCTACCGTGGGGCTCTATTGCCCTTTCCCCTTGTAGAGCTATGCCAGGAAGTCCTGTGCCTGAGTGCCAGTATTTCACACTCATATGAACTCCCCTCGATGCTGGGCTGCACCATGGCTCCTGTCTTCCACTCATCAGATGTGTCTCCCTTCCACCATCTGAGAAGGAAATGACATTGCCCTCCTCTTCAGCCTCCCTCACACCTGTTCTTTGTCCCTTTAGATACCTCTAATCTGTTTGGAAACAGTGGCGCTAAGACATTCGGAGCATTTAGCAGCTCATCCTTCGGGGAACAGAAGCCTGCTGGCACTTTCAGCTCTGGCGGTGGAAGCGTAGCATCCCAAGGCTTTGGATTTTCCACTCCAAATAAAACAGGTACCCCACAAGTATGACCCATGCTCATCTGTGTGTGTGAGTGCATGTGCTCACACACATACATGCACTTGAGAGTGTATGTAAGATAGATCTCTGGGAGGTCCTGGGTGCTTATCTCAAGGGAAGGGGATTGCAGTAAGGAGGAAGTTAATTTGTTCTCCAGGTTATTTGTGTATTTATTGAGCATCTACTGCATTTTTAACAGATAAGACATACTTTATAAAAAGAGGAGCCAGCAGTGGTGACTTGCATCTTTAATCCCAGCACTCCAGAGGCAGAGGCAGGTGGTTGGTGGTTCTCTGTGAGTTCCAGGCCAGCCAGGGCTATATAGTAAGACCCTGTCTACAAAAATAAAACAATTTTTCTTTCACAAACAGGAGGTATATAGTATAGCACTTAAAAGAATTTAATCTTCTCATGGAAGACTTATCAAAATATTTAATAATTGTTGAAAAACCAATTATTTCAACATGGCAGTACATGCCTGTAACCCCAGCATTTGGAAGGCAGGGGGAGACAGATCTCTGAGTTTAAGGCCAGCTTGGTCTACATAGTGAGACCCTTCCTCAGAAGAAGAAGAAAACAATAGGGAAACCCGGCAGGAGATAACGAAAGCGTTCACTGTGGAGCCTCCTGAAGCACAGGGTCCCCCAGTGCTCAAGGCTTGGACCCTCCTCCTCACGGCACCTCTCCCTTTGCCACGTCACTGTCTGGGCTCATGTTTGAGTTTGGTCTTTTGAGATGGTATCTCCCTACATAAGCAAAGCTCATGATCCTCCAGCCTCAGCTGCTTGGGGACTGGGATCATGGGTCTGTGCCACTCTTTTTAAACTTTTATTTGAAATACACATCTGTAGCCAGTTGGTGGTGGCGCACACCTTTAATCCCAGCCCTCAGGAGGCAGAGGTAGATGGATCTCTGAGTTCAAGACCAGCCTGGTCTACAGAGTGAGATCCAGGACAGCCAGGGCTACACAGAGAAACCCTGTCGTTCCCCCCCCCCCAAAAAAAAAAAAAAAACACAAACACATATATACCTCTATAAACTTTTTTAAATATTTTTTTACACATTTTTCATAAAGGTCTTAAAAGAGCAGTATGCATTAATATGAAGTGTGCTATGTAATATTTACTTATTTTATGTATGTGGGTGTTTTGCCTACGTGTTTGTCTGTACACCATGTGCATGCCTGGTGCTCTTAAAACCCTGAAACTGGGTTGTAAACTGTTACATGGGTGCTGGGAATCGAACCCAGGAACTGGAAAAGCACTGCTCTTAACTGCTGAGCCATCTCTCCTGCCCCATAAAGCATGTTGCTAATTTCTGTCACCTGCTGTCTGAGGTCTGTAGCTACCTGCAGTGCTGGTCCTGCTGGTGGGAGACTGGAGTACGATTCTCAGGAGGGGGCAGGGATGGTGCTTGCTGAGAGAAGCCTCTCTAGAGCACACTCCCCTGGGGGGGTCGGAGAGATAGAATGTTTTGACTAGGCCCCTGTCCTGTCGGAGGAGGTGACGCTGATCTTAGAGTGGCTGGCACAGATTAGAAGGTGACCCTGAAATGCACTGACTTGTAGCTGTGTGCTGTGTCTGTTTTCTAAGACCTTAGCTTGACAGCTTGGTCCTGTATCTTTCCCCTAGATTTTAAAAAAGGGACTAGAAACACACACACACACACACACACACACACACAAATTTCAAAACGGAAAAACCACAAAGCTTTCAGCTCTCATTAAAAGGACAAGTGTAGGGCTGATGTCTCAGTAGTCAGCATAGCCTGCTTGGTGACTTTTCTCAAAAGCCAAGGTGGGTGGGCGACTCCTGAGCAGGAGCCCCTAGCACAGCTAGAATTGCCCCAATCTGAGAAGCCTTACTTTGTAACCTCGAGCCTTTCCCATCTTCTCAGGCCCCGGTGTCCCTCCCTTCTTCTGTTGTCTGGTGTGTGATTCTGTGCTCCCAACTGTGTCCCAGCTGGTGTTACTTGAGAGCATGATGGTTTTGTGTCTCTGTCCTAGAGAAAATATACCTTCCACCTTAAAAATTCCTTCTCCTCATTCTGGGTTTTCTGTTTGGTGAGCACCCGGAGTGAGGACTCTGATGGGCAGTTTACCTTCTGTTATACACATGGGTGCTTTCTAAGTGTCTGCTCTCCCTTTAGTGAAACTGCATCAGAACTACTGCTAGAGGCCACCAAGAACAGGACAGGAGATCTGAAGCTGACTGTGGCCTCCCCCCAGCAGCCCTGGGTCTACACCTGTTTCATTGTCAGTTATGAAGCAGTGTGACAGAGGAAGCGGGGACACATGACAGGTCCATGGGAGGTTCCAATCCCAGTTCTGCCATCTACCCGTGCTGAAGTTACATGAAAACATCCTGAGAACTCAGTGTCCTACTGGAGGAAGGGGCCAGGCTATCAAGGAAAGGACGGGAGCTGCGGGGAAGCAGCTGCCACCACACCTGAGGCTCAGAGACCGTAGTGTGCGCCAGTAAATCTGCTTCTTGGTGGCTAGCTCAGACACGCGGCTGTCTGCAGCCCAACTCCTCCTCCTGTTTGGAGTAGCTGCCTGTCCCCAGAACTAAGGCGAGAGCAGCCATTCTATTTCATTTAGTGGACCCAGGTCTGTTTTAGCTGTGTGTATGTGAGTGAGTGTCTGTCTGTCTGCCTGCCTGCCTCTGTCCGTTTACTCTTCTACTTGCTCCTTTCCAGGTTACTTTCTGTATCACTATAACCTCTCATTTTTCACTCACATTCCAGCAGGAAGTCTAACACTACTGAGTCCGAGGTGCTAGGTGAAACCGTGTCTGTGTAGGAAGGAGATGCAGTTAGACCCATGACCAGTCTTAAATAATTAAAATGCCGTGGGTTAGCACTTTGTTTCCGTTCTGTTCACATTTATAGTCCTCCAGGCTCGGTAGCACAGCTTGGAATTTCACTCCAGGTTTTAAAATACAGAATGGTGACCCAAACATGAGCCATGGCAAAGGTATCTCCTCACTTGTGCAGCCCCTCTGAAAGATAGACATAGAATTCAGTCACAGGCACCAGCCAGCACGCTCACTTGACCGCTTTCGTGCCCTATACTCGATGTCTCCTGGTCCGGGTGCAGAGGCAGTCCGGTGATTACAGTAAAGCCAGATCCGTCTCTTGGACACTAGATTGCTTTCAGTAATAACAACCCTGCCTCCTTAGTCTGATCATATCCATGGTGGTCTGGGACCCCATTACTCCCTTTAGCACAGAGTTCAAAGCCAACGTGTATTTTAGATGAACAGGAAGGAGTGCCCCACCCCCAGTAAAGAGCCCAGCGTCTCCATCCGGCTCTACATATCCTCTTTACCTTTCTCCTCTTAGTCTCAGAACTAGACCAGTATCTTGGAGGTTTGGAGACACCTCAGGAGCAGGGATTGACTCACACATGGTCCTCCCCACCAGTCAGAGGAGGCTGCCTGGTGCTTAACCTGACCCTGTTCTATTGTCTCGGCATGTCTCCTCACACCTCCACCCTGCTGCCTGTTGTGTCCTGGGTCATAATCTGGAGTCCTGAGCTGGGCACTCGGGCCATCCTCACAGCTGACTTAACACCTGGTTAAATTCACACCATAGCCTTCCTCAAAGTGGAGGGTCAGTGTGCTTTATAGGGATGCTACAGAAAGAAAGCACTTGAAAACAGTCCCCTGTACCTCATGTCAGGGACACCGCAATAGGCATGCGGCCACCTGGCTGTAAATAAATAAAATGCATGTGGCTAAGCGCCAGCCTGCATCCCCTGCTTCTGCTGTGACCCAGTTTATGGGTTCTGCCAGGAAAGCGACTTGGAGCCTCCAGTTTGATTAGTTGGGTCTCCCTGAAGCTGGGAGCCTGGTCTGTGTGGTAATAAATAATAAATCCTGTGACTGCTATGTTGGGACACAAGCTTTGGGGATGGAGTTTCTTTGAGGAATCCCAGACATCATGGGGCTGGAGAGGAACCCGGGATGGGCCCACCGAGCTCGAGAGTGGGGGGGGGGGAGGGTGTGGATTGGAGGGGGTGGTTTGCTCTCACAGGACTTCATGCAAGTCCCATGAGCCTCAGGAAGGCAGCAGGTGCTCCGACCTTAGTGCTGCAGACCCCTCGCTTAGGGGGAGGCAGTGCCACTGAGGGGTAGAGGTTGGGGAGCTGTGCTTCTTGGGTTCTGGTGTTGGAGTTACTGACGGCGTATCCCCTCTCTCCTCTTTTGATTTGGTTTCCGGCTGCTCGATGCCTTCTCTTCCTGTCTCCTTTTCTCCCCTGTTCTGTTTGCCTCTGTTTTGCTCAGGTGGCTTCGGTGCTGCTCCAGTGTTTGGCAGCCCTCCTACTTTTGGGGGATCCCCTGGGTTTGGAGGGGTGCCAGCATTCGGTTCAGCCCCAGCCTTTACAAGCCCTCTGGGCTCGACGGGAGGCAAAGTGTTCGGAGAGGGCACTGCGGCTGCCAGCACAGGAGGATTCGGGTAAGCTGCAGGCGGGACCGGGGAACGACAGACTGGTGGCAGCCCCTTGGAAGCACTGGGGCCTGGAATCCTTACATTCTCCGCACCAGACGGAGACCTGGAGGCCTTGCATTGAAGTAGGCAAAAAAGATGCTAGGAGATTCCTTTTTTCTCTAGGACAAGACTCATTGTAAGTAGATTCTTAAACATGTGGGCGGCTGTTGGCCACATTGCTGGCTGCCAATGCAGGTCATTGATACCTTGTTCTCTGAGCCAGGCTTATGGCTCGGGTGGCCCTTATGTTAGAAAGTCCTGCAGAAAGAGCCCTCACCACATCTTCCTCTTAGGATTGTTCTCTTGAGATGCCTGTTAGCCTTTACAAACAACTCCTGTGTCCCCTGCTCCAGCCCGACCCAGAACTGGGTGACCTCCGCACTGCTGCCGTCCTCCTGGCTGTCCTCATGTCCTGCACACAGCCTCCTCCTCCACCTCAGAAAATGCCATGGCAGGGCTTCACCTCTAGGCCCTAGAATTTTAGTCTGGTTGCCAAAACCCCGAGGAAAGAAATGGCCTTTGCTAGACCATTGATTGTGTGGTGATGGCTACAAAATCCATCATTTGAAAGAAATGCTGATGCCTAAAATGGCCCGGACATGCTCTCACTCTTGGTGCTCAGCTCAGAGCCGAAGGTTAGAAGTAACATGGGTGTTTATCCTGAAAATAAAGCATGCTCTTACCAAACTTTGCTCCACAGAGGGGTGCTAGACTGCTCAAGGGGAATATACAAGTGAATGGCATTCCTTAGATTTCTGTGAAGCCTAAGGGACCTTGAACATTTCCCCTTGGGAAACTCCAAGAACACATTAAAGGGAACTTCTTTCAGAAGAGAGTGCAGAGCCTCCCTTAAGCCTGTGTTTTCCACAGGTCTGGATGGACTCCCATCTGTATACACTGGGAGTCTTGAGGCTCTGTGTATTTATTTCAAAGACGCTATTAACTTTATTATTAGAGAACCTCCTCTGGAGTTTTAAGTGTATGTAGCTCAGTGGTAGAGACTTGCTGAGCGTGCTCACAGTTGTGAATGTCCAGCACCGCCTTCAAAGAGCTAGCTTTCCCCATATGGGTAGCATATGCACACTCAGGAGACTGAGGAAGGAGGCCAGCAGAGGCTACACAGCAAGACCCTGTCCCAAAATAGTAATAGTCGAGGAATAAAAGCAGGGCTGGGGAGATGGTGCAGTCAGTAAGTCCTGGCCACAAAGATAGAGGACCTGAGTTCAGTCCCCACCACCACCATCAGCTGAGCATGCAGGCACGCTTGGGATTCCTGCATGAAGAGGTCCATTTCTGGGGCTTGCCAACACACTGAATCGCAGCTCCAGTGAAATCCTGTCTCAAGAATCAAAGTGGCTAGCTCCCAAAGCATGACACTTGAGGCTGATCCCCACACCCAGGAAGCTGGAGAGTGTCTGGAATATCTTAGGAACCATGACTGGCTGGCACATTTCCTAGGGCTAGTAAGCACCAATGCAGACATTAAATCCCTGGAAAGAAGCCACTGATCTGCCTCATCCCTGGTGCC
This sequence comes from Peromyscus leucopus, assembly GCF_004664715.2. Taxonomy (NCBI): domain Eukaryota; kingdom Metazoa; phylum Chordata; class Mammalia; order Rodentia; family Cricetidae; genus Peromyscus; species Peromyscus leucopus. The sequence goes on along the minus strand of NC_051066.1, from coordinate 7,309,040 downwards.
ATCCTAACTCTGACCCTGTCAAAGAGCTGAGGTCACCCTCAAGTAGGAATACAGGACTGGGAACTGCTGGGTCCCCTTTGTAATGTAGGCATTTACCCAGGTCCTGGCTCTTCTCCCAAGACGCTAACTCTGCCCTGCCCACCTTCTCTACGAGGCCCCCACTGAACCCCTCAGTGATTTTAGTTATATACTCAACCCCATTTGCTGGACCAAATCTGGAGGGAGAACCCTTGAGTGAGGATTATCCTATGTGAGGTAACAGGAAAGAAATGATGTTGTTTCTACATTGTTTTGTGTATTTATTTATTTTTATGGAACAAAATTCTGAGTGAAGTAACTTGAAAATCCCCCCCCCCACACACACACACACACACACACACACACACGAAGTATGAACAGATGGCCGCCTTTGTGTATAGAATACCCCTTACCATTCATTAGAAGCAAACAGGTCAGTGACAGGGCTTGGTTAGGAAAGCACTTGCCATGGAACTGATGCCTCAAACCCATGATAACAGGAAAGACCCTCCTCTCGAAAGTTGTCCCTGACCACCACACACACTGTATCACTAGCATGCCTTGCATGACAGCATGCACACATGCACGTTACATACATACACACACACACACAAACTCTTTTTAAAAAGCAGGTAGAGGGTTGGCATGTTGTTCGATGGTAGAGCACTTGCTGAGGTTTAGGAAGCCTTGGCTAGGCTCATGTCCCACACCTTAGAAACCGGGTGTGGTGATAAATGTCCCAGTTCTGAGAGATGGAAATAAGAAGGTCACAGGGCATGGTGGCACAAGCCTTTAATCCCAGAGACAGGAGACTCTCTCTCAGTACAAGGCCAGCCTGGTCTACATAGCAAATTCTAGAACAACTAGGACTACATAAAGAGTTCCTGTATGGGGTGGGGGAGGGTTCAAGGTCATCCTTGGAAACATAGCAGATTCCAGGCCAGCCTGGGATGCTTGAGAACCTGTCTCAGGAAAAGAAAGAACAATAAAATGATTGGAATCACCAGACTCCATGGCACTAGCTTATGAAACCAGCCTTTGGTAGGCCGAAGCAGGGGGAGCATCTGAGACCAACTTAGCAGCGTCCACAAAGAAGCCGTGACAGAATCAAGGCCAGGGATGAACTGGGCAGGAAAATGGGGCAGAACAGGTGGAGAAGAAATGAGAACTCACTTAATGGCCTGAACGTGAAGGGTGTCGGGAGAGGAGCAGGAAGCTCAGTGTGGTTCTCAGTGGCTAAGAAGTGCTGCCCCAGCTGGGGCAGATTTCACACTAATCCTGATGTCTTCCTTCCCAGAGCCAAGCGGAAGGCTTACTCTGGGCTGGAGCCTGTTTTCTCTGGGAGTCTTTTGGCTCAGTCCAAGACCAGTGACAGGGAATGAAGTATGTCTGTGGCACAGGGACCCAGGGCCACATTAACCCTGTCCGTTTCTCACTGGACCCCAGGTTCGGGAGCAGCAGCAACACTGCGTCCTTCGGTACCCTCGCCAGCCAGAACGCGCCCACCTTCGGGTCCTTGTCCCAGCAGACCTCAGGCTTCGGGACCCAGAACAGTGGTTTCTCTGGGTTTGGATCAGGCACAGGAGGTAAACAGCTGTGTTCTTTGAAAGAACAGGTGTTCCTGGACACTCAGCTCAGCGTCTCAAAAGCTGAAATGGCTGAAAAAGACAAGGTTCTTTAATTAGACTGGCAGCCCCGTGCCATCCAGAGAATGGCAGCCTTACAAGGCTTTGGATTCAAAGGCAGGGTGGAGGAACCTTTGTGTCTTGTGTCTGTACAGCACACTCCATCTTCAGGAGCAGAGATAGATGTCCTGTGTTGTCCTCACACAGACTGAGGGAGGCACACATAGAACTCAGCAGAATTGGGGTTTTTACAAATGAAGAAATGGCTGCAGGGCTAACTGATGCCCAGAACCCGTGTGGTATCTGAGCCAGACCCAGAGTGTCTGCTTCTCTGGTCTAGAAAGGGAAGGAAACAGATGGGTAGCAATAAAAACAAAGACAGCTCTGTTCTCAGAAAATGATACGAAGCGGCTGTGCACAGACCTTCCACCTGCAGCCAGAGCTGGGGACCCCTAAAATAGTGAGGCAACCCTTCTTCTCCCAGTAAAGCTGAGCTGAGTGTGCCTTCAGCCGCCGTGTAGACAGGGTCGGGGAAGGCTGTCCTGGGACCAAACAAGAAGGAACCTGCCTGGCTGCAGGCTCTGGGCTGTGCTGTAACCTCCTCCTTTCTGTTTTCCAGCATTCACCTTCGGATCGTCTAACTCGTAAGTAGTTGTCTCCTGTGTTGAATCTGACTTAACTCCTGCTGGACTTGTGTGCTCTACTGTTTCCTGTTTTCAGAGCTGTGCCGAAGTGCCAGGTTGAGCAGCAGGTGTCGGGTTTGGGGCTGTTGGCCGGCTGGAAGTTATGAAAAAGATGAGTGGCCTTCCGGGAAGCAGGGCTGGGAAACACTTGCCTCATTTCCCTGGTCATGTCCCCAGGGCAGCCCACTGCCACCCGCTCCAGGCCTGACTCAGGCCTGTGTGTTGATCCTCGGCACTTCCAGAATTCATCCAGAGCAGGTGCAGCTGGAGCACCAGCTGACTCGGGCCCTTCCTGCAGGTCTGTCCAGGGCTTCGGTGGCTGGAGAAGCTGAGCCTGCGTCAGCTCTTCTGGTTCCTGTGACCCACAGTGCACGTCCTCCAGAGCACACCGGAGCAGGCTGTCAGATGAACATGCTCGTGAAAACGCACACCCACGAAGAAACATTGGAGACCAAAGCGCGGCAACGCCTAACTGCCTGTCCGCTCCTTTCAGATTTCATATCGGGTTTTTTATTTTTATTTTTCTCTGCTATTAAAGTGTTTGGGCTGGTTCTGTACAGAATGTCTGTGGGTTTATTCAGGTCACAGTCAGAGAAGTTTTTATGGCTCGGAGAAGCCAAGCCAGTGGACTCTGCCAAGTGTCGTCCCAGGTAGAGCCCTCCACATGGGAAAGGCGGCATGTGGCCACCACCTTTCAGAAGCTCCACCTTAGTGTCTGTGCCACGTGTCCTCTGGCTTCTGTGCCAGCTCCTCTGAGGGCCACTGTGCAGTTGGGAAGAGGCTTATGTATCAGTCGTTCCAGAAACAGAAGTGACACCTTCTTGTCACAGCTAGTTATGAGGCAGGTGTGGTGAGCAGACCTGGGGCACAGCAGCTGAGCTGCCGTCCCTGCCGCCCTGTCTGCTCCTGGGTGCCGTGCGTTGATGTGTTTCTTATGAATGGGGAGGCGGTGTGTGAGGCGGTCTTCACACCCAGCATGTTGCGGACTTGAGACTTGTGAGGACAGCGAGAGCAGGACGATGCGGGCTTGGAAGTGTTTGCCAGGTGAACTGGACGGTCGGTTTTAGTGACATTCTTCTTTCTCTGGTGCATTATCCTCGAGAGCCTGGCATGCTCTGCTCCTCAGGCTATGAACTCCTTGACAGGTGCTACCAAAGCCTCCCCTCTGTAGAGACGGTCTTGTCCTCTTCCAGGCCCACAACATGGTAGTGCTTTGTTCTGGGTCAAGGGCAGAGAGGAAGAACCGTGGTCTGGGGTTTGACATACTGGGAAAGTGTTTGGTAACGCCCTAATGCCATGGTGTGGCCAGTGTGACTGTGCTTCTACTGGCTGTGTGTCCTCTACATCAGTCTGCTCAGGTGCCCTTCTTGTCTCAGCCTTGGCCTCAGACAGGGAGTTCTTTGAGCCTCTGTCCTTACTCGGTAGGAGGACATCAGGGATGGATCCTCACTGGTGTGCTCAGTGGTTTCCTGTCATCTCCAGAAGAACCTACCTCAGTGTCCCCTGCTAGGTTCTAGCAACCCTTTCCTAGCCAGCCATCATCAGAGCCAAGACCCAGGACTAGGTACAGTGTCCATGAAGACTGTCACCCGTTCTCTGTGGTTTGTGACCACGGACTTGTCTGGATGCCCCGCTAATTAGGGGCTCTGCCTCTTATGAGGAGCTGGGGCCTTTTGGTCCTTTGGGAATCGCAGAGCCAGTCACCACTGGAGGCCCCTGAAGTATGACCCCCACAGCATCTCCTGGATCAGGCAAGAACCCCTGTGCATTCCCAACTCAGCGTGCTGGGCTTCAGGGCACATGGAATGTTGCTGAGTTGCTGACTTGACCCTGCTACCTACCACTGTGATCCACCCCAAAAAAGGAGCTCCAAGGGGCTCAGACACCAGCAGCACATTCCTCCTGTGCCACTGTTGGACAGGGAGTGGTGGGGTGTTATCTGGCTGAGCACAGCTGATACGGCCTTCTGGCGAGATGTCACATGCCAACTCAATGGAGGCTTACTGTGGAGAATTTGAGGTCAAGGGTTTAGGCTGAACGAGCTGCTATTTATAAAGAGGGGCCTGTGGGGACCAGAAGGGCGGATGAATGCTCGGGTGGGTGGGATCAACAGGATAACAGGCCAGAGCAGAACAGAACCAGTCCCCGGTTACATGCCCCTCTGTTATGAGCTTCCCTATCACAACCAGAGTCCCCTGGGTCTGGAGAGACCCTGGTGTGCAAAGAAGCAAAGGAGAGACAGCCTGTTTCAGGGCAGAGGGGCCTCCAGTGGTGACTGGAGGGCACCTGAGCAGACTGATGTAGAGGACACACAGCCAGTAGAAGCACAGTCACACTGGCCACACCATGGCATTAGGGCGTTACCAAACACTTTCCCAGTATGTCAAACCCCAGACCACGGTTCTTCCTCTCTGCCCTTGACCCAGAACAAAGCACTACCATGTTGTGGGCCTGGAAGAGGACAAGACCGTCTCTACAGAGGGGAGGCTTTGGTAGTACGTGTCAAGGAGTTCATAGCCCGAGGAGCAGAACATGCCAGGCTCTCAAGGATAATGCACCAGAGAAAGAAGTATGTCACTAAAACTGAAGGCCACCTGGCAAAGTTGTCAAGCCTACACTGTCCCAGAGGCTCAAGCAGGCACAGGTTTGCTATGCACGGCCTCTGATGGAAGCAGCTGGCTCCACAGCTGCTGGTTCCACAGCCCGGTCAAGTCCACCCTTCCTTTGCTGTCTCTGGCTTTGGTTTGGACTTTTCGGAGGCCTGTTTAGGCTGCAGCTGCCACTTTATCCCCTTTCCACTTAAAAATAGAAGCCATCCACTGAAGCCTTGGCCGGAGATGCTCAGCATTGTTTGAGGGTCTGGGGTTGGCGGCAGCAGAGTCTGCGCAAGGGCTGGGGACTAGAAGGCAGGAGCCCAGCTACGTCCCAGGCCTGCCCCTGTCCTCTCCACCATGTGGCCCTTCTGATCTTAAGAGTCCGGGAACAAAGATGCAGCGTGCATCCTGACCACTTCCTGTGTTAGTGTTCCATCTGGTTTGAAGGGACCTTGAGTGTCCGTGATCCGCTTTCCAGGCTCTGTGACATGTCCTCTCCCTTCCCTGTCCCTCTTGCCTCATCATGGAAGGCTCCAAAGGCTGGTCTACACTGTCGGCTCCCCTCCCATTTCAGACCCACTCCATCAGTCATCCTACCGGTCTCGATGTAGGAGCTTTCAGCCTCTCCCAAAAGCCCCTTGGGCCGCCTTCCCAGCCCTGTTCTGTGCCCTGGTGATATGAGGCACACTGTGTTCTTCTCTGTGACCTTGGTTATTTGATTTGTTCACCTACTGTCCCCTTGAAGCCCCGACCCTAGAGGTTAGCCCTATGAGGGCAGAAACATCCTGGCCTTGTCTGTCCCTAGTTCCTGGCAGTCTGAACAGAGCGGAAAGCTAGGGGCAACTCAACAGCCACATCCCTGTAGGTGCCTGTGGGGTGGAGTGTCTTAAGACAGTCTAGTGACCCTGGGGCAGCCAACCCTGCTCTGCCTTGGGGGGAGGACTTGTTCACCTTCAGGAAGATGTGAGCTCTGGGTGGAGCAGCCAGCGTGGTGCGAGGCTGCCAGAACCACGAATTTCACCCACCACATGTCTCTGTCTTCCCTGGAAAAGCCCAGGATGGAACAAACCACTCCCCCCCCCCCCACCGCCCCACGCCATGGACACACAGCTGCAAAACCTTTACCTCACCCCAAAGTCGACCAGCTCTCATCAGGAATGAGTTTGCTGTCTCCAAAGGAGGGACAGGCCTTGATTTGCCTTCCTCACTCTTTCTAGCCCAGGAGGGTTCGAGGCTAGCCCCAGGACAGGATCTTTGCATCCTGTCCAGCCTGCGTGTCTCAGTCCCTGCAGGACAGAAGAGGGTCTGCTAGGTCACCCAACACCCTCTCCCTCGGATCCTGCTGCAGCTGCATCTAGCCAGACTGGCTTCTCAAGCTGCCGGAGCATCATGATCATCACCAGCAAAAGTCTCACAGCGTGAGCTCTCGGTTTTTACATTGCTTTCATTCTTTAGGGAGACGGTACTGTAATTATGCTGCAGAGACCTCCAAGAGAATGTTCTGCAGTGCAGCCAGCATCCTGCACTCCCACAGATCCCATGGATCCCCTGAGCTGCAAGGAGCGTCTCTTCCCACCGGGGTTTAGGTCATTTCCGACATGCTGACCACTCACTGTGGTCTTCAAGGGTCTTGTCATGTTGGGCCACTCTGAGAACAGAATTAACTACCCTGAGACATTCAAGCCAAGTGCTGTCAGCCTGTGTGTAACTGTCTTTAGACAGTGGGACCCTCAGCCATCACTCACGTGTTTATGAATGCAGCATGTTTCCCATGCGCGGCCCCCAGCAGTCTACTGTGAGAGGGTGTACCATATGCACAGAGGGGCGGGTCTGGACCATCTAGCCACATACCTGTCCTTTTCTCTTTAGTGAGTTGCTAGCTGCAGAATGTTCTTGGAGGGGTACTCAGCAGAGATGGGGTTAGCCCACCAAAGAAAAAAAAATTAAGGATTTTTTTTTTTTAAGACCATGCTGTCCAACTCCTTACATACAGAAGGCAATCAGCACGAAGATGGTCTGTCTAAGTCTAGTGTGGCTCAAACTAGCAACAGTAGGTAGACCCCAACCTGAATGGAACCTCACTGTGTGACATTGGCCTGGCCATTTAAGTTCCCTGAACCCCACTTTCATCACTTATCAAAGGGGGCACAGTCACACCTAAAAGGAAGGATGAGACGGCTTGTAGCATGGATACTGTCACTAACAGCGATAGCATTTGCTGCCAGCCTGAGCAAGGCAAAGTCCCCACTCTGGTCCATTGCTATTCCTGTGCAGGGTGATGCCTGGACTCAGCAGGTAGCTACAGCTGAGGCACTGTAAGGACTTGTGAGTCACAGGACTGCAGAGCAGGCTAGTCGGCCACTCAGAGGTAGTCTCGCAGGGACCTTGCTTCAGCAGGGCTCTGTTGTTCGTTTCTGAAGGATGAGAAGAAGCAGGGACACATGGCCCATCTTGACTCTTGTGGGTCTACAAGAAGTTGGTCCATGCTGTGAAAACCAGCGAAGAGGGCTGGGGGTGTGGCTCCCCTGGAGAGGCCTTTCCTAGCATGTACAAAGCCTGGGTTCCATACCCAGCACTACATACCAGGTGTGGTAGCACAAACATGAAGCAGGAGAATCAGATGGTGTCCTCTGCAATGAAGGTTCCTTCCCAATGGCACAGCTGGCTTATAAAGGGCATTTGGTACCCCCAGTGACCATCTGGAAGGAGAAAGGACCCCAGATCTGCCTGACGGGTAACTCAGAGCAGGAGAGTAACTTGCCCTTGTAGGGTCAGCATAAGCTAAAAGTTTATTTAACTTCCAATTGGATTCTTTTTTTTTTTTTCTTCATTTCAAGTTTTTTCTCTAATCCCTGGTGATTTGGTTAAGACAAAAACTATTTCTTTGTTTGTTTGTTTTTCTCAATTTTTAGACAGTCTCTTTCTTACTGTTTGCCTAGCCTTGACCTCAGATCCTCTACCTTTCAAGTGCTAGGATGACAGGTATACGTTTGTTTGTTTGTTTGTTTGTTTGTTTGTTTGTTTGTTTGTTTTTTGAGACATGGTTTCTCTGTGTAGCCCTGACTGTTCTGGAACTCTCTGTAGACCAGGCTGGCCTCAAACTCAGAGATCCACCTGCCTCTTCCTCCTGAATGTTGGGATTAAAGGCGTGTACCACCACCACCACCACCACCACCACCACCACCACCACCACCACCCAGCTACCTAGGTTATTTCTAATTTGACTTTCCTCTGGAAAATCCAGGAAATACTGGTCCATAAACTCCTTCTTAAATGAGCTGAGTGTTCTCTCTTTTCCAGCAAGATGGATTGGTGGGAGGCTGGTCTGCCCTCTTGCCTGAGAAAACCGAAATCTATTCCATTGTTAGGATAGTTGACCTCAGATATCAAAGCAGGGTGACCCTGGGGCCCAAGAGTGTTCTGACAAATAAAGCTTGTCTGGAGATCAGAGAAGCAGAGCAGCAGCCCCCGAGACTTCTTACCTCTACGAATCCCCAGACCGAATGGGCCTGAGATCCTGTCTCCACCTCCCAATTGTGCTGGGATTAAAGGCATGAGCCTCCCAAGTGCTGTGCCCCCGCTGCCTGGCCTCTGTGGCTAACTAGTGACTAGCTCCACCCTCGGATCTCCAGGCAAGCTGTATTTGTCAGAACACAAACAAAATATCACACAACACAAGAGGGAAGGGGTGACCCTGGGACCCAACAGAGAAAGGGGGTGACCCTGGGACCCAAGAGGGAAAGGGAGTGACGCTGGGACCCAAGAGAGAAAGGGGGTGATGCTGGGACCCAAGAGAGAAAGGGGTTGATGCTGGGACCCAACAGGGAAAGGGGGGACCCTACAGTTGCCAAGGTTACAGCTCTTGAGAAAGCTCCAGACCACAGTGCCGGGAGAGGGACGTGGACCCCGACAGGCTGGCTGAGTTCATCAGCAGAGTCCTGCAGAGGACAAAGGCACAGAACACGCTATCTGCAGAGCCCCACACGTATTCAGCTAAGCGCTAATCCACACGTGCAGAGGAGGGCGGAAAGGGGACTAGAGAGGGCAGATCTTCAGCTCTAGTGCAAGAACTGCACTGCCTCCAGCCAGAGTGCAGAGTAACTCCCTCCTCACTGAGGACAGACTCAGTTTGCCTCAGTAGCTGCTGGTCAAGGGCCAGTCTACACAGCATGCCACTCAGTTTCAAAAGAACTTAAAAGCAAGACACGTGTGAATCAAACTATTTCCATGTGAGGACCCAGAACTGGGCTGGGAGTGTAGCTTAATGGTGCCTGTCTGGTGCACCAAGATCTGGGTTCATTCCCCAGCACCACATAAACTTGGTGTGATTGCAAGCCTGTAATTCCAGCACTCCAGGGACTGAAGCAGCTAAGGTCAGACTCAGCCATGTAGTGAGATAATTCAAGGCCAGCCTGAGCAACATAAGACCCTGTCGAGAGAGGGGGGGGGAGGGAGGAAGGAAGGAAGGAAGGAAGGAAGGAAGGAAGGAAGGAAGGAAGGAAGGAAGGAAGAAAAAGAACTAAAAAGTAAAACAACAGAGTCCAGAACTAAATTTAAGAATGTCACAGGAATACAAAAAGACCTACTGTGTAACCTGGTGAATTTCACAGTGGGTAGCATCCTACCAGAAATCATCCAGTAGAGGAATACAAAGCAAAGCAGTAGAGGAATACATTCTCTGAGGAGAAACCCGGAAAAACCATTATTACAGCTGGAACTCTGTGTTTGCAGGAACGGTAGTCGAGTCCAGCTTTCCTCCAGGCCCGACGGGACAGCAGGATCGCAAGGCAAGATGGCCACAATGGCCGCAGCACAGCTTCCTCCACAGTTGCTAAGCAGTTCCTACCGGCAGGTTTATAGCTAACCACATAACCGACACTTTCACAGAACTGTCTTAGAAGTTAAAAGGGGAGGCTGGGTGTGGTGCACATGCCTGTACTCCGAGCTATTATGGAGGCTGAGTAGAAGGGTCCAAGGTTGAAGTCTGCCTGGATTATGTACCAAGCTTTAGGCTAGGTTAGGCATAATGAGACCGTGTGTTGGAGATTATTATTTTAAGGTGTGTTAACTTTTGTTTATTGCATTTGTTTAGCTCTGTGAAGCTGTGTTATTTTGCCTAAGACACCTGATGGTCTAATAAAGAGCTGAACAGCCAATAGCAAGGCAAGAAAAAGGATAGGTAGGGCTGGTAGGTAGAGAGTACCTAGGTAGGTAAAGAGGAGACATCTGGAAGGGGAGGAAGAAAGAGCAAGAAAACAAGGAGAGGAGGACACTAGGGGCCAGCCACATAGCCACACAGCCACTCAGCCACACAACCACACAGCCACACAGCCACACAGCCACATAGCCACACAGCCACATAGCTACACAGCCACACAGCCATATAACCACACAGCCACACAGCCACATAGCCACACAGCCACACAGCCATATAACCACACAGCCACACAGCCACACAGCCACACAGCCACATAGCCACACAGCCACACAGCCACACAGCCTCACAGCCTCACAGCCTCACAGCCATACAGCCACACAGCCACACAGCCACACAGCCACACAGCCACATAGCCAGACATGGAGTAAGAAGGAAAGAAAAGGTATACAGGAATAGAGAAAGATAAAAGCCCAGAGGCCAAAGATAGGTGGGATAATTTAAAATTAAGAAAAACTGGCAAGAAACAAGCCAAGCTAAGGCCGGGCATTCATAAGTAAGAATAAGTCTCCTCTTTGTGTTTATTTGGGAGCTGAGTGTTGGCCACCCCAAAAAAGTAAAGAGCAAAACCAAGAACAACCATGTCTCAAAATAAAGGAGGGGGGATGAGGGGATGAGTTGTGTTTTGAGATACACAACTCAATAGTAGAGTGCCTAGCATACATAGGGTGCTGGTTTCCATTCCTAACACCACCAAAGAGGGAGGGAGGGAGGGAGGGAGGGAGGGAGGGAGGGAGGGAGGAGAGAAAAGAAAATGAAAGCCATAATAGGCAGATGAGAAGAAACAAGATCAGAGCAGAACTCGATAAACCAGAAAAGAACACAATAGTTGGACTAACAATCAAAAAGTCCCAAACCCAGATCCATGAGAAAAAGTCTATAAACTCTAGCCAAGCCGGAGAGACAGGAGAAATAAACAAGGAGACGCGCCTTAAAAATGTCCGTCCCTACGCTAGAAAACCCAACAACTTTGATAAAACACTTGAGTTCCTTCAAGATACACAAACTAGAACAATTCTCCCAAGAACTCAATACTCAGTCACCTTAGACCTGCTAAGGAAATTGAGTATATCACCAAAAACTCCTGTGCAGAAAGGCCCAGCCCAAATGGCTTCCTTGGTAGATTTAGCCAGATGTTGAAGGAAGAAATGAAACCAATTCTAGACTCTTCCAGAAAACTGACGAGAAGACTCCACACAAATGCTCAGGGCCAAGGAAAAAAATCTAGGCAGTCCTAACGAGATTGTTTTTTGAAACAGGGTCTCTCTAGCCCTGGCTAGCCTAGAAGTTTCTATTTACCAGACTGACCTTGAAGTCACAGAGCTCCATCAGCTTCTGCCACCCGAGTGAGCCACCATACCCCTCTCTAACAAGATATATTTTTACAAATGATTCTCAACTTGCTGCAGAAATGTAAAGGACTTAAAATAGAGAAGAGTAATTTGAGGGAAAAAATTGAAGGCCTTGCAGTACTTGATTTGAAGGTTTTCTGGAACTGCATCCCTGGGCCCACCTGCATGGCTTTGGTGCCCAGCAAAGATGAGTAGCACAGAGCAGAAGAGTGATGCATGTGGACAGCCCAGTGAGGTGGCGCACGCCTTTAATCCCAGCACGTGGGAGGCAGAGCCAGGAGGATCTCTGTGAGTTTGAGGCCAGCCTGGGCTACAGAGGGAATTCCAGGATAGCCAGGGCTACACAGGGAAATGCTATTTCAGAAACAATCATTAGCTAAGACACTCTGACACCTCTGTATGAATGTCTACACTTAAGCCTGGAATGGGGAAGGGTGCCGTAGGGTCCACGGCACCATTGTGGTCAGATAGCTGTGGCAGGCTGCAGCAGGTACTGTGACTTTGTGTCACGTATTTCAAACACCTGGGAGATAGGATTTTGAATGTTTCTACCAGAAATGAACGATCCGTATTGAAGGGCATGTAAATGCTCCACCTGACTTAAACATGCTGTGGACGTGTATGGGAACTCCAGTGGTCCCTGTTGTGAAGGTTACAGTGATCATCAGCTGTGGATAGGTGTATGGGAACTCCAGTGGTCCCTGTTGTGAAGGTTACAGTGATCATCAGCTGTGGATAGGTGTATGGGAACTCCAGTGGTCCCTGTTGTGAAGGTTACAGTGATCATCAGCTGTAGATAGGTGTATGGGAACCCCATGTGGTCCCTGTTGTGAAGGTTACAGTGATGATCAGCTGTAGATAGGTGTATGGGAACCCCATGTGGTCCCTGTGAGCGCTAACAGTGATCGCCAACTGTGGTCACCTGTGTATGGGAACTTGGTGCAGTCCCTGTGATGGTTAACAGTGATCACCAACTCTAGACAGGTTTGAGAACTCCGTGTGGTCCCTGTTGTACTGGTTAACGGTGGTCACCAACTTGACAAGCTCTAGAATCCCATAGGAGGTTTGCCTCTGGGCATGTCAATGAGAGAGTATCTCGGTTAGGTTGGTGAGAAACCTACCTTTGAAGCCCGTGGTACCTCTCCAGGCTCCAACTCTGAGAGCAGCATAAAAAGGAGACAACCATCGGGGCTGCATCACCCATCACCCTCTGCTTCTTGGCTTTGGTTTTGGGAACAGTCACCTCACACTCTGATGCCATGCCTTCCCGCCATGACAGACTGCACCCTTCTCAACCCTCCCTTAAATGGCTTTGGGGGGGGGTGTCTTTCAACACAGCAGCAGGAAAAGCAACCAGGATTGTGCCCCATGAGCACATACAATATTTAGGTTTCTGTGTATCTGCTAAGCTTTTCTAAGTTAGAAAATGGGACTGGGCAGATGGCTCCAGGGTAAAGGGGCTTGGCAGGCGAGTGAGGACCCAACTGTCTCCAGTGCCCCTGGAAAGAGCCTGGTGTGGCAGTGCGCTGTCGTCCCAGATGTGAGGAGACAGGTGGATCCCTGTGGCGCCAAGGCCAGGCAGAAAACTGCATCACTGAGCCCAGAGTCCCAGTGACAGATGCAGTCTCAAAAAAGAAGGTGAGCTGTTCCTGAGGAAACACACACACACGCGTGCACACACACACACACACACACACACACACACACACACGCACACACACGCACACACACACACACACCATTTAAAATGGTGGTCCCCTCCTGCGCTGCTGACTGGGGTGTAGAATGGTCCAAGTTTGGAGAACACTTGTTCCTCTCTTTAAACACACAGCTCCCATGGCCCAGCCACTGCAGTCCTAGGACTCACTGTGCATCTCGGTGCTTAGCAACAGTTCATGATAGCAACTCATCTGTGACAGCCTCAGAATGGAGGAAGGCTCACTGCCCACCACCAAGTGAGCTACAGAGACCCTGCAGGGGTGAAGCCTGGCTGCCCACCACTGAGTAGAAGTTGGAGAGGCACTGCAGGGGTGAAGAGCACTTGATGTTCTTGCAGATGTCTGGGCTTTGGTTCTCAGTACCATGTGGTAGCTTACAACCATCCATAACTAGTTCCAGGGGATCTGAATGAGCCCTCTTCTGACCTCCATGGGCACTAGAACACACATAGTGCACAGACATACACACACAAACACTTATAAACATAAAAAAGTTTGAATCTTAAAAAATAAAAATGAGCAGATACAGTAACTGAGGCATAGTCTGGCAGTGAGGGTCGGTGTCTACAGGCTTGTCAACAGGAACAATGTCATGTAATGACTCCAAGAAGCCAGACCAAAAAAGTGCATGCTGGGCCAGTCGGTGGTGGCACACGCTTTTAATCCCAGCACTTGGGAGGCAGAGCCAGGCGGATCTCTGTGAGTAAAAGTGCATGCCCTTTGGTTCATTCCTATAAAAATCTAAAAAGACAAATGCAGGTCCTAACAAGGCAGGGGTGTGGGTGCTGGGGGGGGGTAGAGGCAGAGAAGAGCCTGAGGGAGGGCTGATGATGGCTAAAAGGAACGTGTGTGTGTGTGTGTGTGTGTGTGTGTGTGTGTGTGTGTACAAGAGTGCAGTGCCCACAAAGGCCAGAAGATGGCGTTGGAGCCCCTGGAGTTACAGGGGTTCTGGGAATGAAACTCTGGTCCTCTACGAGAGCCTCAGCAAGCAACCACCAAGCCTTCTCTTCAGCCTCTGAGAAACTGCTTTTTAAAAAGAGCAACACCACCTCCCTGCGACTGTGGGAGCCCGTTTTCAGGTTCCTCGTGGCTTTACCCAGCAGGTCCGCATAGAGGATGATCAGGACCACGGGCCTGAGTGCAGGTGTCTGAGATGCTCTGCACTGGGCTGTGCTGGGGGAGGAGGTCTTTTGCTCCACCCCTTGGCGTCTCTATAAATACCCTGGGGCAGAGACAGTTGGGCCCGTTGGAATAGGTTCCAGGCCCTCTCGAGGCTATCCTTTATTTTCTATCTGTTCTTCTCCACAATCTAAATCCTTCTATCTAATATTTCCTGCTGCTCGCACTCAAGGAAGCTCTGGGGAGCTGTGGGGTTGGTGGGTAAACGCCCTGCATGCTACTCCAAGCAATTCTAGTAAGATTCCAGAAGATTAGGCCACATGTACCATTTCAGGTAAACCAGTGGGTTTATCCCTCCACCTTTTTCCATGCGGCCTGTCTACCTGGGGTTCAGCATGGCGGGGTGAGGTGATCCCCAAAGGTGTTTTCGGGAGCAGGCAGCTTTCTGGACCCTGGAGCCTGGACCTTACAGGCCTCCATCCACCTAACAGGACACGTATTCCCTTCATGGATGGTAAGGTGTCTCAGAGGCACGATTAGGCATCTCTGGGTTCTCTGGCATGAGACCATCTAGCCTGCCAGCCTCACGGCCACAGCTCCTGTGGGATCTTCAGCTCTCTTGCGGAAGGCTGACATGCTGCGCCACTCTCCTGCTCAGAGGGCAAGGACTCTGTGGACAGGCAGGACTGCAGAGGGGCCTGGCAGAGAGCAGCTTATAGGAGCCAGGCTACTGCCCTACCTCACCTTCACAGGAAGTGGCAGGTTGTTTACAGGAAATCCCTCAGCCTCATACTTAACGGCATCCGAAGTCCTGGTTAACCACTCCGTCTGATAGGCAGCAGTGAAAATCGGTGGCTAGCTCAGGCACCCTGCCACCAGGCCGAGAACTTCTGCCCCTACAGAGTTCCTCGGTGTTCAGACACCTAGTTCCCCCCACCCCCAGGACTAGGCCTACAGGGTCTCCATTTCCCTGTCACATCTTGGTGATGAGCCACATCTAGATCAAAAGAATCAGGGACACCAGGTTTACAGCCGTAAGCACTCTCCCTCAAAGGCACAGTGAAGTCCAGGTCACCGTGGCACCCAGCAAGATGCCCTCCCCCGCCCCACACCCCTAGCATCCTGCCTGTACACAGAGATAGCTTCATCCCAGCTGAACACAGCATCTCTGGTCTCTGGATAACTTTGGCTTCCAGAACGGATGCTCTGAACAAGATCCCTGTTAATCATGAAGCCTGCCTGGCCTGGCCTGGTGAGGAAGGCTGACCAGGTGTGCATGCCTCCCGACTGAAGAGACGACAAGTATGGTCGCCTCACCAGACCTCACTCAGGAAGACAAGTGGCAGCCAGGAATAGCCCCGGTGTCCAGCTGCTCTCCCCAGAGAGCCACCCTTCGCCGGTCTGGTTTAAAATGTCACCTGATAAACTACAAACCAAAGCCAGAACTGGGGTGGAGATAACCCTGTCTCTGCATTCCCAGCCATCCTGTCTGGGGAGCAAGTGGGCAGGGCTGTGCCCACACAGCAAACGGGCTGGCTTTTCGCGGGACCCAGAGTGGTCAGAAGTTTGTTTCTCTGGACACAGCCCAGGAGGAGCGTTCATTCATGCTCACGCCTGCTCCTTGTGGGTACAGTGGTACACACCTATCCTCTTAGCAGTCAGGACTGAGGCAGGAGGATTGCTGTAAGTTCAAGGCCAGTCTGTGATGTATACCGAAAGCCCGGCCAATCTGGGGTTCAGGGTGAGAGAGACCCTGTCTCAAGGGACAGAAGTGCCCAGTGCCAAAAGGGTGAGCCTGTGAGCATCAAGCCCAGTCTCCATGACATGCTAAGCCAGGAGGCTGGGCTGCAGCGGGGAGGCAGAGGGTGGATAGAAGGCCCTTCTGAAGCCTCCTAGCCCGGTGATTTTTCCAGGGCCACTTTCTTCCCGAGAAGGGGAAGAACTCTTGTGATCCATAGGCAGGAAAGGGTGCTGGGGCCATGCCGTGTGGGTGTGGGTGCTGTGGGGCTTTCTTATGGCTGCTTGTGCAATGACTCGGAAAACTGTGTGTGTGTGTGCATGTGTGCGCGTGTGCGTGTGCGTGTGCGTGTGTGTGTGTGTGTGTGTGTGTGTGTGTGTCCGTGGAGGCCAGTGGTTGACCTCAGATGTGGTTCCTCAGGAGCCATCCACCCTGATTTTTGTTTGATTTTCATGGAGTTCCTTATTCATGCAAGCACATTACCAACTGTCTCCCCACAGCCCCCTAATGGGCAGTTTGGGGGTAGTGTGTGTGCTGTGGTCTATTGCCACCTCAAGTGCCTGGACCCCAACCAGATGGGAGCCAGTGCTGTGGAGGACCCAGGCGGCACTGAAGATGGCAGGCGACACAAAGTCGCAGAAAGCACTCCAACTTCTAGAAATGTCTGCAGGTCTGAGAGTTCCAATGCAGCCCCCAGCCCCGCTGGGGCCCGGCTGCATTTCCTGTGTGGCTAATCCTACAATGAGTCTCTGGCTCTTCTGGGACAGCACCGGAGCGGAGGAACAAGCTATCACAGCAGCTGGCAGACAGAGAGCCACGGAGCACCTGCCGCCTGGCCGTTCTCGGCGGAGGGCTTGCCCACTCCGGACACTCGGCTCCAGGCCTGGGGCCCTCAAGGGCGCCCTGCCCCTGCTTACTTGGGCCTGGCATCTCGATCTCTCAGCCTAGCCTGGACTTCTAATTTAACCCACCATCAACTAGAGCAGGGCCATCAGATGTCACCTGGAAGTCGCTTGACCTCTGCACGCTCCACTCCCCTAACTCAGGCTGCCATACCCACTGTCATGCGGCAGCAAAGACGGTTTCCTAAGCTCCTTGGTCTGGCCTGTGTGATTGACTGGACTTCTCTTTTGATGTACACACGCATGTGCACACACACACACACACACACACACACACAAACCACAGTCCCTTGTACACAATACTCAGGAGCTGGTTCCACAATCAAAAAACCAAACTCTGACACAGGCACCACCCATGGGCCATCTGGGTGGAGAGTGCCAGAGAAACCCAGGCTGCAGCCTCCAGCACCGGTGTCTCTGCCTTAAGGGCAGGGCCGCATACTGTTGGTGCTGTAATGCAAAGAACCCAGAGGAGCCAGGCCTAAGGCCCAGATGGGTGAACAGGGCCTTCCTGTCCCTGTAGCACTACAGAGGCCACACCCATTCTGGGAAGCCTGCAGGTGAAGAAAGCCTTCTTCGAAGCCTGCTTTTCAATGGGCCGGACATAACTAAATGCACAGACTTCTGGGAAGTGAGGTGGAAAGGTGATTTTTGCCTGAGAACGCTGGATGGAGGGTGTGCTTTGAGCTAAGGACTTTCTTAGTAATAACCAACAATTATTTGGCACCAAATGTTTGCCCGTCGTCATCTGCTCTGGTCGAATGTGCAGTGGTCAGTGATTCAGGTAGAATCATGACTCTACCTCTTCGAAGACATGAGGTCTGCCAGTTCTCACACCCACACATACACACTCCCTGCCTCCTTGTCCATAAGACGGGGAAGCCCCAGGACCATCATGGCAAGTTCATCAGAGCCCAACTTGTTCGTCCACACTGGCTGGCAGGCAGTGTCCGAGAGCCCTTTCCACAAGGTCTGGGTTCCATCCAAGTCCACGCAAATGGCCTTGCATGGGGGCGGGGGGGGCGCTGAGGACACAGTCACTCCAGCAACCTTGGGTCCCCCAACTTTGCACACAAACATTCCAATGAGGAGGCAGCCTCCTCCTGGAATATAGACCCATGTGGCCACTTCATCAGCTAGTGAGGGAGGGACAGGTGCATAGCCATGCGCCCGACCTTGTCCTGGGTTTCTACAGGGAGACCTGCAGGTCCGTGAGTGACTTGAATAGGAACCTGAACTAACCCTGTCACCCCTGATAGACAGTTCTTATTCTAAAAAAAAATCTAAGTTGAAGGACTAGGTGTGGTGGTGCACACTGATCCCGCACTCAGGAGGCAGAGACAGGTGGATCTCGGTGAGTTCCAGACCAGTTTGGTTTACTGGTCACCATTTCCTGTCCAATCAGGGATATATAGTGACACCCTATATTAAAAAAAAATAATAATAAAGCTGGGGCTAGGGGGAGGGCTCCGTCAGCTCCACAAGCAGAAGAACTAGAGGTTGACTCCCAGAACCCAGGGAAAAGCCAGACACAATGGTGTAAGCCTGTCACCCCAGCGTTGGGGACACAAGAGCTTGCTGGCTAACCAATCTAACCTATTGGTGAGTGCCAGGTTCACCAAGAGACTGTCTCAGAAAATAGAGTAGAGGGCCCTAGGAGACATTGACCTTTGGTCTCCACATAGAAACAGGCATGCACACACGTACAGAGAGAGACAGACAGACAGACAGACAGAGACAGAGACACAGAGAGAGACAGAGACAGAGAAGGAGAAACAGAAAAACCAAGGTGTCCCCAAGCCTACTCCTGTCCTGGGACACCTGTCAGGGATATCTGCACTCTCAGAACCAGTCCCAATGGAGACAGGACCTTGAGAAAGAGCAGGTGTACAGACCGACTGCCCAGAGCCCGAGTCGTCCGGCACTTAGCGCAGGAACCACAGCCTCACGCATCTTCCCAAACATGCTCACCCTGAGCAGCCGCAGTGAGTCTGAGACCCCACGCAACCAGCACCAGAGCCAGGGGTCCTTTAAAATTAATTTTA
This sequence comes from Peromyscus leucopus, assembly GCF_004664715.2. Classification (NCBI taxonomy): domain Eukaryota; kingdom Metazoa; phylum Chordata; class Mammalia; order Rodentia; family Cricetidae; genus Peromyscus; species Peromyscus leucopus. Next base: position 7,290,031 of record NC_051066.1, on the reverse strand, counting down.
TTTCTCTTTATATCTTTTATTTTAAACTTAGAAAAAGGTTCGTTTAACATTGTCTTCAAGAGTCTCGCGCCTGCTGGTAAGTGCACGCATGGGCTGTGTTCACAGTATCTCCATGACCGAGTATGGTTGGCGCTTATTGCTGGAAAGAGTGAGTGTCCACGCCTGGGTAGGCATGGGCGTCAAGGACAGCAGTAGAGGGATCGGCACCCAGAAAGCCTGGGGTGTGTCGACAACATGAGGCAATGGGCTGAGGCTAGCAGCCCAAGAGAAGCTGGGTGTTCTCGGCCAGACCCACACAGCCTCCCTGGAGTCTCTCCAGCCCTGTCTTGGGCCAGGTAAGAGGGCAGAGAGGAAGGGGAGCCAGAGAAGCCAGGTGGGCAAAGCCAGGCATGCAGCAGGGAGGGATCTCAAGAAACGTGAGCTTTGGAGTCTTCACGTCCAGAGCAGTTCAGACCACAGTTCAGACCACCCTTACTATCATTCCTATTCCCCAACCCCATGTCCAGGAAGACCCCTTCAGTGACCACCCAGCTCAGGACAAGGGCTCGCCTCCACCCTCACCAGGGCGCATCTCCTTTCTTCAGGGCAAGGAAGCCCGGAAAGCAGAGGAGGCCTTCCCAGCCAACGGCCAGTCCTGTCCTCGAGTGCGGGGCTGAGACCCCACGGCTCTCTCTCCTGGCTAAAAGGACAGCCTCCACACACACGAAGGGAAGGGTCTAGGGGAGGTCAACCATGACCAGCGGCTCTCCAGCACCACCGCGCCATCTGCTCAGCTCACTGTACTCCAGGTAACTGCAGCCCCCAGCCTTAGTGGCCCGAGAATGACCGGACACTAAGCACCCCTAAAGGAAATTCATCACAGGTAGGAACAGAGCAGGGATCTAGCCATGCCTCCCCCGCTGTCACCAAGACTCACTCCTCTACAAGTGGCTCATCAGCAGCAAAAACATTATTTTTCTCGTATGACGGTTTTCTGTGCTTATTATTGGATGGAATCCAGTGATGCAGCTGTTGGCATGCTTAAAGGAATGTCCCTCAAGCAGCTCAAAGCAGACATTTCTAGAAACATTGGTATCACTCAAGGCCAAGTTCTAGGGCTCCAGAAGGTAGACCCCAAGACTAGCCACCATGTGTCAAAACAGTTTCACAGTGGCCTGACACCTCCCAAGGATGGGACTCTCCAGCCCTGGGCCTGGGCTTCTTTCAGACAAGAAACAGGGAGTCACCTGACTGCCCCCCAGACCTCCCCACCCCAGGAGCACCTATGATGGGAGGGGCAGGGCCCAAGCACCCTGCGACTGGTGCTCAGAGCCTATCTGCAGCCCACTCCCAGAGAGTCTGGGAGCCGCTTCCCCTGAGAATGGGCCAAAAGCCCTGCCATGGCTTCTTTACAGTGTGGATGGGCAGCCGGGGGGCCGGAGCCCCGGGTTCAAGTGTGACAAAGCAGGTCAGGAGGGAAGGGCACACCTTCTTCACCTTCAAACAGCTGTGACTGTCGGGACCCAGTGGCAATGCCCTAGCCCGCCCCACCAGGCTTTTGGGACCAAGAAGAGAAAAAGCCACATACTTAGGGCGGGTATGGAGTTAGTAAAGGTGAAGTTCCCTAGCCCTGACCTAACACTTTGGGACCTGCCCCCTCCTTCTCCCAGAATACCCCCACCAGGCAAGTTAAGGCTATTGAGGAGAGAGGAGGGGTCGAGGATCTGTGCCCAGGTGGCACCCCGGCAGGTATGAGGGGGAGGTTCTTCTGGGTGGAGTCGGGGCTCCGGGCAGAGTCTGTGGTTTTGATTCCGCCGCCGCCAAAACAACATAATAAAACAGCTGGCTTTAGACCTGAGTTCCACTCTTGCCCTCACCCAGACACCCAGGAAGAGGGGCTCGGGTGGGTCTCCCTCTGGGCCTGCTCCTCTCTCCAACCCTGGCAGGAGGAGGCAGGCCCTGCAGGGAAGACACCAGAGATCTTTTGATTCCTCTTCTCCTTGAAACTCAGCTTAAGGCAAAAGTTTGGCAAAGCAAGTCTACATAAGGCCGCATGGCAGAGGACAGACAGAGGGGAGGCGGGAGGGGCAGGCTGGGTCCCCTCACAGTCAACCTCCTCCTCTGCCCCTGAATCCCATAAAGAGAGAAAGGGGCGGGGGCGGGGGGGGGGAGCAGTGTTTCAGAGATTCGGCTGCAGTGAACAACTGATTGTGAGTGGAGGAAAAGGGATCAGAGGTGACCTGGGGGAGGGGCCGACTATTTGTCCTAGTGGTCCCCCCTCCCTGTGGGGAAGCAGATGGAGGAGCCAGGAGGCCAGCGGGGTATTAGCACAGTGAGATCCGCCCCTGGAGAAGGTAGAACGGTTGTATTTTTCTGAATGACCGGAGAGGGCATCTGGGTTTCCTTCTGAGCAGTAATATTGTTCCGTGAGTCTCACCTCGCAGCGGCCTGGCTGTTACCGGTGCTTGGGCGGGATCACCACCAGCGGTTGCCCGTACTTGGGCCTCCACATGAGGACCTGAGCATCATTGGCATTGGGCTTGACCAGGGCGCTGGGCGGGATGGGCTCATTCTTGCTCAGGATTTTAGGCTGGTCCTGGGCAATGGGCTCCCGCAGCCTGGCACGCTGGCCCAGGGGCCGGTTGGGATTCACCTCGATGCTGAGCTGCATGCGCCAGTGCAAGGTCTGCAGGATGATCATGTCGTTGGTCGAGGTGTTGGTGGCCACCAGCCACGTGGTGAAGCTCTGGTCCCGGTAGATGTTGGTCAGTTTGGCCACGTTGCTCTCACTGACGGGCACGGCCCACGTGACGCTGGGGTAAAAGTTATCATTCATGCTGATGACGAACTTGGAGTCTCTCTTGGTGGGGCCCACGATCGTGCAGGTCTCGGTGGTATTGCCATACCAGGGGTAGTTCACCCCATCCGAGTCACTGATGGCCTCAATTTTGCCCTCCTGGAGATCGGGGAGCTCCCAGCTAGACCTGGGGAGGGCAAAGAAGGCCAGATTACTTTCTTAGTACTCACTGAGGGTGACTGTCCTGCACCCTGGGGACAGGAGGTACTCAGCAGACCCAGACCCCTTTGATCATGGGGCTTATGTGGGACAGAGCAGACAATGAACAGGACATCCAATATGGGGTAATGTGAGTCCAGTCCTACCGCTCTTACAGAGGACCCAAGTTCAGCTGCCACATCAGCAGCTCACAAATACCTGTAACTTCAACTCCAGGAGATCTGGTGCCCTCTTCTGGCCTATATGGGTACCTGCACTCATGTACGCATACACACACACACACACACACACACACACACACACACACACTAAAAACATAAAATACTTTGGGGGAACTGGAGGGAGGGTTCATCGATTAAGAGCACTGGCTGCTCTTCCAGAGAATCCTGGGTTCAACTCCCAGCACCTATGGCTCACAGCCATCTGTAACTGTCGTCCCATGAGATCCAATGCCCTCTTCTGGCATGTAATGTACATGCAGACAAAACACCCATATACATAAAATTCATAACAATTTTAAAATTCATAGAAATTTTAAAATATGTATATATAATATTTTTTAAAGACACATACTGTTCGCTCAGTACCATCCTAAGCCAGACTACCACCAAAGGCTTCATGAGAACCACAATTCTTTTTTTTTTTTTCTTTTTGAGACAGGGTTTCTCTGTGTAGTTTTGGTGCCTGTCCTGGATCTCACTCTGTAGACCAGGCTGGCCTCGAACTCACAGAGATCCGCCTGGCTCTGCCTCCCGAGTGCTGGGATTAAAGGCGTGCGCCACCACCGCCCAGCGAGCCACGATTCTTAAACTAGTACTGGATGCCAATTGGGTCTGGAAAACCCTGTTTGTCTCTTGACAGGGACTTGTCACTTTGCGTCTATAGTAATGACAAACACTGGAGAAGATGGGTCTTCACAGACACCAGTGGGACAAACACATAAAGCCATACGTGATCTTGGTCAGGGCGGCGACTGTGGCCTCTTGGAGCCTAGGGGCTCTCCTTAACCACACAGCACTTGAATCCAGGCCAGGCTGAAGAGGAGACTCGGCAGACCTCCCTCCTGCCACACGTGTCCCTCCGCAACTGTGGAGACCCATAGGAGGCGCCCGAGTCCATGGCTATAGGGTCACCTGATCTATGGGTGACTCTTGGCCCCTGGCTAGCATGGGACCTCGGGCAAATGTCTGCCACCTCTGGGCTTCGGTGTCCTCTCGCTCCCAGCCAACACCCTCTTCCTCCCATGCCATCTCCACCACAGCCAGCAGTAACCAACAGCACCGGCGGCCGCAATGGCCCTCCTCTCTGGCTACCAGACTCTTCACTGCGCCATCCTGGAAAACTGGCTTCCATGTGGCTGCCACTGGCTGGTCGGTCGCGTTCTGCTGTAACTGAAGCAAAGCAAACCTGACCAAACCCTCTAAAAGGCCCCTCTCTTTCCTGGCCTCAGAGGCTTTGCCTCCAGACCTAGCCAAAGAGCCTGCTGCTGCCCCCGGGCCTGGAGACCCTGTATCCCTGGGGACTGGTGTGTCCCTCCTACCATGTGCTCAGCCTGACACTTTATCATCGGCTGCGGCCGTGGTAGGTGTCTAGCTTGGACATGGGAACTCCACACATGGGCTCCCTCAATGGCATGAGAACCCAGGCAAGGTGCTCCCCACCCTGGGACCTCAGACCTATCATACCTGTGCCCGTGGCATGTCCCAGGCATGTGCAGCAAATGCCTGCAACCGAGTGCCAGGACAGGAAAGGACCCGCCAGCCCAGCCGGGTTACTCCAGGGACAGAGAGGCAGCCCAGAGTTCCCAAGCTCCTCTGCACACAGTGGCTTCTGGAGAACTCACTTCAGGCTTCAGGGTCCCTCAGACTGTCATCAGACCCAGGGACCATCACCTAGGAGAATCCCAGGTGGGGACAGGGAACGAGGCAACAGCTGCTCACATGTGGCCAAGGAGTGGGGTCTACTGCCCAGGAGCCCAACTGACCCACCGAATTTCCTGGTGACACCGCACTAAGGCTCACATCCACTGTCCCAACCTTTCCCTGCGCACATCTTCATCCATTGCTAGCCAGGGGCCCACTCCTTTTAAAAGTGCATTCCTAGCCAGGCACCTACCTGTGATCCCAGCCCTTGGGAGATGGAACCAGGAAGGTAAAGAGTTCAAAGTCATCCTCAGCTACATAGCAAGTTCAAGGCTAGCCAGGGCTACATGAGGCTTCTCTCAAAAATAACAACAAAAGTGCTTTTTCGTCCGCGGCACACATGACTCATGAGAGCCGAAGGGAGAAAGCTGCCGAGTGTCCGTCATGGCTGAATGGATACAGAAAACACAATTCCTACACACAATGGAATAGCCTTAACAGGAGAGAAGATCCCGACGCACATTACAGCATGGAGGAGCCCAGGGACATTATGCCAGCTGAAAGAAGCCACCGTGAAAAGCTGAGCTAATTACTTCAGGACAGCACTTACATGTGGTGCCCGGAGCACCTGAGTTCTGAGACAGAAGGTGGAGCCGGGGCTGCCGGGGCAGGAAATGAGGGCGGTGATTAATGGGGCAGAGTTTCGGTTAGCAACAAGGAAGAGTTGTTCCAGAGGCGGATGGTGTGATGTTTGTGAGTGTACCTAATGCCACCGGGGTGCACCCTGACCATGCCACCTCAGCCTCTCAGCTGGAATGTCACCAAAACTGGAGCCGCTACAGGAGGGTGGCAGGGACAGAATTATTTGTTTGTTTGTTTAGGTGCATGTTTGTGCGGTGGGTGTATGTTTGTGTGTCGGGGGGCACGTGTGTGCAGATGCATGTGCACCCATGCCTCTGAGAACCCAGGGTAGGCGTGGGTATCTTCTTCAGTCTCCCTACGCCTTATATAATGAGACAGGGTCTCTCCACGTTAGTCCGGGAATTCCCTGTCTCTATCTTCCTGAAGCTGGAATTACAAGCAGGCCACCACACCCAGCCAGCTTTTACTGCTCTCTAGGGATCTCGACTCTGGTCCGCACACCTGCGTGCAAGCACTTTACAGGCTGAGCCTCCCCGGCCCCAGACTCTGGTACATTTTCTGTTCCTCTCATCGCTACGTTCAGTCATGTGTGACAGGCCAGACGCTGAGCACATCCAGACACACGAACCTGTCTCTCCGCCCCCAGCAACCCCTCCGAGAAGGTCTGCAGCACCCGGTCAGCTCTCCAGAATGGGGTTGCTGATTCCCCAGCAGGATTCAGACCAGAGAGCCCCCGATGCTCTGCCCTGAAGCTCTCAAGGGCTGCCTGCGTCTGCCTAACGCCACCGGGTTCCATCTCCCCGGAAGTCATGTTAGTGCCCTGTCTGTTTACTTTGCTGTACTGGGAAGGGAACCCACCAGGGCCCCAGAAAAGCTATACAGTGCTCTAACCACTGAGCAACACACTCCAAGCCTCGAAAAATGCTATTGTGCCTTTTGGTGTGTGGGTTTTGGTGGGGAGGGGTTTAGAAGATTTCATTCTAGCCCAGTCTCTCCAGGCTGGCCTTAAACTAGAGGGAGATCGTCCTGCCCCGACCTCCATCATGAGCTACCATGCCCAGTGGAAAGGCTTTTGGAGAACAAGGGCCAGCCACGTGGCTCACCAGTGAAAGCCCCTTGCCACCCAGCCTGAAAGCTGAGTTGCATCCCTGAGACCCACATGGAAAAAGGGGAGAAGCTATTTCTGTAAGTTGTCTTCTGACGGCTACAAGCTCATAGTGGCACCTGTGCCCCATCCCTCCGGAAAATATAAAAATGTAAAGACGTGTGTGTGTGTGTGTGTGTGTGTGTGTGTGTGTGTGTGTGTGTGTTTGTGTAAAGGCAGAGCACAAACCTGAAAAAGCTACTGCCCCTTTGCACTTCCAAACTACAACTGGCCTGGCGGGGGAGGGGTGCGCTTCACCCTCGTGTGGCCTTGCTCTGTGACCCCACCCCTGACAGTCGAAGGCCCAGTCACAGACAGGTGACAGTCTTCATGAGCTGGCAGCCAGCAGAGTCTCACGGGAGACATTACTCAGACGCGAGGCAGAGCCAACTGCATTCATTGCCTCACTGTGGACCATCAAGGGAGCCTGCAGGTTTCTCGCTGGGGGAGATGGGAGGAGCCAGGGACATAGGTGAGGAGCTCACAAGAACCTGGGGTGGAAACTGAGGCCCAGACATTACCTCTCTGACAGTCACACATGCTCTGCACCTGCCTCACCAATAGCCATGGCTAATTGTGCGTACGCCCATCCTAGGCTTCCTTCATGAGACAACGTACTAACACTCGCCACCTGCCACAGCTGTGGTCAGAAACTTGGGGAGACCCTTATAGAGAGGCCTCAGCAACTGTAAGTGTGGTTCTTAGCTCAGACCTCCCTCCCTCAGCTGACCTGAAGCTTTCCTAGACCTCACTTACATTTTCCTATTATACATACTTTGTTGTTGTTTTTGAGACAGGGTTTCTCTGGGTAGGCCTGGCTGTCCTGGAACTCGCTCTGTAAACCAGGCTGGCCTCAAACTCAGAGATCCACCTGCCTCTGTCTCCTGAGTGCTGGGATTAAAGGCGTGTGCCACCGCCGCCCGGCCTTTCATACTATGCACACTCATGTAGGTGACAAGATGGCCACTGTTCGGCTGCCTCTGTGGTTGTGCTTGCTCTGGCTAGGCTCCATTTCTCTGTTCTCAGACCTCAGCCTTGCACACTCAGCCTTCTTGACTTGTCCCAGTACTCAGGGAGGGGGAGGCCAAGGGGATCAGGAGTTCAAGGTCAGAAAGCGTGAGGCTAGCTGGAGCTAACGAGACCCTCTCACAAACTAAATAAAACAAAAACCACCCAGAACTTGAGACCTTGTGCAAACTGAGAAGACAAGAGCTGTTCCAAACTTCAGAACTTTGACACGGTGACAGAATCAGTGAGACATGCTTGAGGCCTTCTCAGCCCGGGCTGGAGCAGATGCATAGACGTCACCTGCTTCCCAGGCCACCTGCCACGCTTCTGTCCTTGTCCTCAGGGGTGTGGGAAACCAAAGAGCAGCAGGCAAGTCCAGACTTGAACCTGGACCTCAGCACGCTTTCATGCCCCTGGCTTGTCTGAGATGGTGTCCCCAGATCCTCTCAACATCCCTAATCCTGCTGAGAACCGTGTGGTCCCCAACTCAACCAGTGTCTGCCGAGGAGCTGCCTTAGGGTCGGCAAAGGAGAGACAGGACGTGCCCTGGACACTCACCACCATCCTGACTCCAGCTTCCTGGCGGAGACCCTGCTTCCCGGCCGGGTCTCCCAGATCCTAACCTGTTCTCTCAACACAATCTGGTCACATTGCTCTGACCCTGATAAGCCTGCTCCCCACAGGCACAGCCTAGAAGGGGGAAGGCCAGAAGCCCCACACAGTCGCATCCGCATAAGTCTGCCCCTCAGCTCCTCCCCCAACCCCTCCCCCTCCCATGCCAGGCTTGGGGCTGGGACCCTCTCTGTCCTCCTGCTCCTGTCCTGGTGAGGGGGGGACCAGCCGCTAAGCTTTGGCCACCACCCCAGGCAAACCACCCTGACCCTTTTCACAAGCCGGGTGCCCCTGGCCGGTGTTCAGTGCCATTAGGACGCGGTGACTGTCTCCTGGCACATGCCCCAGGGCAATCAAACAACAATGTGACCGTTTGTGGGCAGTCCTTTGCCCAGATGAACCACAAAGGCCAAGAGGACAGAGCCACACCTGCCTTGAACCTTACCACATATCCAGAACTCATCAGAGTGCCCGGCCTAGATGTCGGCCCCAGGATGCCTGTAGCCTGGCTCCCTGACGCTCAGCAGCATGCTGGGTCACATAGGAAGCACTAAGTACCCAGGGTTGCCGGGTCTCTGGTCACCCTGCCAAGGTGGAACTGGCAGGATTGGGACCCATTGTCACCAAAGCCATGAGGGTGGCGGTCAGCACCATCTCCGTGGGCTAACACTACCCCTCACACATCCATGTACACACAGACATGCAAATTCACACTTGTCTACACATGACACACCTATATGCATAGAGACACATTTAAACACATACATACATGTGAAAATGCATACATGTGCACACAGGCATACATGCACATACATGCATGTGAGTGCTTACAAAAAAAAAAAACACATGTGCACACACAGAGAGACTTTGAGCAGCATGTATAAAAGTGAATGGGGTGCCGGGCAGTGGTGGCACACGCCTTTAATCCCAGCACTCGGGAGGCAGAGGCAGGCGGATCTCTGTGAGTTCCAGAACAGCCAGGGTTATACAGAGAAACCCTGTCTCAAAAAAAAAAAAAAAAAGTGGATGGGGTACAGAAAGGCTTTCAGCTGGGGTGAGGGTGGGTCATCTACTGGCCAAGGAGGCTACCATGGTGGGAAAGGGGGCCATCCCAATTCAAGGACTTCAGACATGCCAGTGGCCAAAAGCCAGTCTAGTACAGACCCCTCCAAGGCGTTGGGACCACGTACAATCTGCCACCTTCGTGGCTCTGAGCTTCCCTATTTCCCCAGAAAAAAAGTTGCCCTAACCAGGGTTCTAGACCTTTCTCACATATGCGGATTAGCAGATAGGAGACAGTCTGTGGGGGCCTGGCTTTATCCTCAGCACAGGCAGCGCATACAGCCCCGTGGGCCCCCATTTCTCTCCCGTCCATTCTCAGAGTCCTGGGCTCACTGACCACAAATCCTCAGTGGGCCCAGTAGACAAAAGTCGACCCTATCACAGGACCAGGTCCCCTCAGCAGCCTATGTTTTCATGACTCTGCTCCTGAATGTCCCCTTCATTTCTATTCATTTATTCACTTTTAAAAAATGCAACTGGGGCCAGACATTGTAGCTCACACCCCTAATCTCTGTACTCAGGAGGCAGGGACAGGTGGATCTCTATGAGTGTGAGGCCAATTTGGTCTACATAGCAAGTTCCAGGCCAGCCAGAGCTACATAGGAAGACACTGTCTCAAAAAGTAAATATTTTTTTTTTTTTGTAAAGCAAACGCATCAGTCATTTCCATGAAACAGTCCAGTGAAGGCAGACTGGGCACACAGAGACACGAAGCTAGATCTAGATATGCTTTTTCATATGCAGTACATATCTTGCTTTAATATGAAATTTGGGGCCTTGCAAGATGGCTCAGTGGGTAATGAGCCAGGATGACCTGAGTTCAATCCCTGGAACCCACCGAAAAATGGAAGGAGCAAACCCATCCCCTAAAGTTGTACCTGACCTCTATACATGTGTGACAGCATACACACCCCCACACACATATACGGTGCATACACACACACACACACACACACACACTAATAGGTTTTATTTTTTAGTTAATTTAAAATGAAATTTAGCTTTGAGCTTAAATGATGTCACCCACACACCTTACCACCTCTCTCATGGTACATGACACCTTAAGGACCCCTCCAGGGAAGAGGCGGGCCCTGGGCTGGATCTGCCCAGCACTTACGGCTGCCCTGTCCAGCCCTGGCCCTACACTCAGCTTGGGATAGTCAGGGGTTAGCTCCGGGGGTTTCCTGGATGACAACTGAACAGATTCACAATTTGGTTAATCCTCAAACAGCAAGCACTTGTGGAACGTTGTATGTTACAGAAAGTGAGGCCTGGGACACTCCCTTCTACCACGGCTAAGATGCTCCTGGACTGGGCCCTCCACGGCCCATCCCCAGGTCCTGCCTTCGCAGCACCCAGCACCTGCCCACAGCTCAATCGGGGATGTATGCGGCCTCTTCCCATAGGCCCACTTTGGAAGCCTGTCCTCTCCTGTCCAGCCATCCCTCCAGACTTAGGCCCCAGCCCTGGCCTAACCTGAGGAGGAAGGACCTACAGTGCCTGCTTAATTTTAGCTTCAAGGCCAAATACTACAGTCAGAACTGCCCAGCACTGGCCTTTTTCAGGGTATTCAACAAACTATACTTCCTTTAAAATTTTTTTATTATTTTCTAGTAATAAAATGTGTCCTTAAAAAAAGCAAGCCATGCCAGGTGGTGGTGGTGGTGGCGGCGGCGGCGGCGGCGGCGGCGGCGGCGGCGGCGGCGGCACACGCCTTTAATCCCAACACCCGGGAGGCAGAGACAGGTGGATCTCTGTGAGTTCGAGGCCAGCCTTGGCTACAGAGTGAGTTCCAGGAAAGGCACCAAAGCTACACAGAGAAAGCCTGTCTGGAAAAACCAAAAAAAAAAAAAAAAAAAAAAAAGCCATTAAGAAATAAAAACTAAAGCCATCTCTCCTCTGCCCTCCTCCTGGAGGTTACTCACCATGTTATACTTCAGTAAACATCCTTCTAGACATTTCTGCATGTACACACAGGATGTGTCCCTCGTGTTTAGCATTTTCCTCACAGCAAACATCTCTGTCAGACTCTTCCATGTTTTGTTGGGTTTGTGGTGCTGGGGATGGAAGCCAGGGCCTCTCACATGCAAGGCAAGATCTCTGCCACGGAGCAGGACCCCAGGCTCATCTCCGGCATTATTTTAACGAGACACTAGTGTTTCCATGGAAACCCGGTTGTTTGTAACAGCAGTACTCTGCACAGTGGGCAGATCTTAATTTTCTCTCCCAACTGCAAGACGCCTGGTTATCTACAACTCTCTGCTGCCATAGACCCAGGGCAAGCTCTTCACATAGCGGCATTCCCACACTGGATCCTTTCTTCACATGTATGTACTTTACCTGCTCACTAGTGACCTGTCGTGTCTCTATAAGCCAGACCCAGACTGGGGTACAGTATTCCTAAAAGCAGGAGCCCTGGTCCAAAGGTACAGCCAGCAACGGCCAGGCTCAGCGGATATCGGATAGCGGCTGCCTAGACTCCGCTCCCTTCACAAGAGGCCCTGAAGCTTTCTCATTCACATGGGGCCTGATCTACACGGGAGGCTCCTAAGCATTTCCTGTGCATTTCCCTGATATCCCTGGCTGCTGGATGTCTGTGTGCACATCCCCAGAACAGGCCGCTTGCTTCCCACTCTCAGAAAGTAGATTCAGGCTGGAGCCGTCCCTAGGTCACAGCTAGCCCAGGGAGAGTTCTCACAGGCCGGGCCACCCCCCACCACTTCCCTCCCATCCTAAAGTTCGGAAGCAAGGACTTCCCTCTCCCGCTCACCCCGCCCTGGCCTCCACCATTGCCCAGCAGATGGGGGAAACCGCCTTCCGCCCCAAGACAGGAAGCTTAGTCTTCAATTGTTCTGTGAGGCGCTCAGGCTCTGGCTCCGGGAAGAGGCCACATGGCCAGCCAGGACATTCCTCCTGGGGCCATCCCCCAGATATCAGGTGCTGAGCAAACATCCTTGGGCAAGTGGCTTTGGGGTTTAGAGTCTGAGTTCTCATCCTCAAATTAGGGCCTCTGCGGTCCTGGGGTGCACCCCAGAGATAGCAGGGTAGCAGAAAGCCCATGTTCCAGTGTTACCCCATGAGTCTGTCCAAGCCCTGTAACAGCACATCACGGCAGCACACGTGTGGGTCAGGGAAACTTGCAAGGCCTCCGGGGCCACGGCTGTCCTGCTATGGAAAGGGACCCAGAGAAGCTGAGGGATAACAGCGCCGCACAGGGGTCTTGGTGTAGCCCTTGGCCACGCAGTATTGAATAATAATCTAATACTAACACTCGGGATGTGTAATCCTGGTATCTAGGGAGAAGGAGCAGGGAGGCTCCAGGGTGCTGGTTCTGTGCCAAGCGCACTACCTTGCCCATCCCTCTGAGCCAAGCAAGCAGGGAGGCACTAGCATCCCCATTTCAAAGGTGGGCGCAGCTGCTCCCCCAACCCCCCATCAGCCCATTGGCTCATCCTGAGCTACACCACTCCCGGCCTCGGCCATGGGTCAGGCTCCCAGAGAATGCCTAAGAAGGGCAAAGCAGGGACAACGTGCAGCGTCTCCCACACAGGCAAGAAACTGTGACTCGTCACTTAGAAGGCTCTACACCAGCTGACAGGTGGCAGTTGAGGAATTGCGGGGGCAGCTGAGGAGGCAGGTGTCTCTAACAGTTTGGAGGGGGTTGGCTTTCAAAGTACTGTGGGTTGGACCCAATGCCATACAAAGCATTCTAGCGGGTACGAGAGCCGCCATCTTCCAGCATCCACTCCCCTGCCAACCGGGCTGTGACTGGGGTGGTGGCTCTCAGAATGTCAGTGTTCCATCTCAAATCATTTCAAGTCCAGAACGCCATCCGACAAGTCATCCTCGCTTAGAGATTAATTTCAAGCGGGGATAATGCTGGGGGATATTATGGATTTCAGATAAGTAGTCAGAATTAATATTTTTAATACAAGCCCATTTGTAAAGAACACACGTCCTAATCCAGCCTGGGCCACCTGGCTGTCCCTTCTCCAGGGCCCTGGAGCCTAGGGTTCACTTTAGAGACCCAAATAGTCTGGGTTGAGGCTAACGGTAATTCCACACCCCTCCCAGGGGACAAGGGATCCTGTTTGGGGACATTTGTGGTTGTTACAAGTTGGGGGTGAGTAGCATACTCAAAGAGGTGGAGCCACGCATCCTCTGTAAGTCTCCCCACCCTGCCCAGCCCCCACACTGCCAACAAGAGGTATCTGAACAGGGCACAGGCAGGGGAAGGGACAATCACCCACTCACTTGGGGCTTAAGGGCTCCAGGACAGCAGTTAATACAGAAAGGTGCTGTTTTGTTTTGTTTTTGGAGACAAGGTCTCATGATGCAGCCCTGACTGTCCTGGAACTCACAGTACAGACCAGGCAGGCCTCCAAGTCAGAGAGATCTGCCTGCCTCTGCCTCCAGAGTACTGGAATTAAAGGGATGTGCCATCACGTCCAGCCTGGAAGGTTCTTTTAATAACCCCATCTAAATGTTTCCGTTTGCTATGGAAGGTGGAGTCCAGGCCTCCTGCAAGGCAGCCCTGTGGATCCACAGGACAGGATGGCACAGCACCGCTCAGCAGGCCCAAGCTTCACACTGTTTTGCTGACCAGCGGTGAATAGACAAGTGGCTGGCTCCTTCCACTGTATTTTCTCCAGAGGATGGTCACCTGTCCCTGTCCCTGCACTGCAGCTGGCCCTGCCCCACCTGGACTTAAGAGCCAGGGTGCCCTGGGAGAATGAGCAGAGGCAGGCACTAACAAAGAGCAAAGAAAATGCCCTTGACCACTTTCCCTGACTGATGCTATTTTTACAGTTTTAAAAGTTAAGAGCGGAGGGCCCAGGCTGGGGTAAAAACTCATTACAAGGAGTAGCTGGCATCTTTTCTAATTCAGTGGCTCCGGCCAATAGCATTGGCTTCGGAAATACCATCACTTATTTCCATCTGGTAGACTTGAAACTGAAATCACATCGGCCCTGACAGCCACCTGCCTGTGCGATTCACATGAACTCGGCCTCGTACTGACCGTGGGGACAAAGGTTGTCTGAGCAATTCTCTCAATAATCGTGTAGAAGGAACTATGATTACCCCCAGTTTGCAGATGAGTCAACTGAGTCTCCGAGTCGCTACAGCGCTTGCCTAGAGTCACACCCGGGGACCGACCGCAGAGTCTAAGGTGCACAAGGTTCATCTAACTAGGAACCCCGGGCCTGGCAACAGTGAAGCTAAGTCGCCCAAGGCTCTTGACCCGGGGGCGGCTGAGAAGCCATTAGGTTCACCCTGAGGGAAAGCCTGTGCTTCTCAATAGTCAGGACGCCTTACAAAGCCTGGAAGAAGTGTGGGGCTGGCTGAAGGCTGCTTGGGAAGGGCCCCCCTGAATACCTGAGAGTCTCACCACCCCTCCTGGAGTAGCTGTGGTAGAGACAGCCTTGAAAAAAGAAGGGCTCAAAGGCAGAGGTGGGGCTGTAGGGAGACCAACGACTCCATGTGCCCCAACTGCCTTAGGCCATCAGGCTGACAACCCAGTCTTATCCCCTCCCTCTTCCTGTCTCCTTTCGAGCTTAGGAGTCGATCAATGGAGGAGGCACATTTGTTGATCTGTGTCTGGCCACCCTTAGCCCTGGTGAACCAGGTTATCATTGGTCAAACATAAGCTCCAGCTCTCCGGGAGAACCCTCTCTTCCTCACTTGCGAAGCTGAGAAGTGAGGCCACATAGACTGGACGCCAAAGACTATGTGACAGTGTCCACGAGCCATCACAGGAGTCAAGTCAGGGACTGTCTCCCGGGGAACCACTGGGTCTCAGCAGCTGCTGTCACCATTCCTGAGCGCACGATTTCTACATGGGGATGGCCTTCTTTGGGGCCAGAGAACATGCAGGATGTGACCCAGGGGCCTCAGGGTCCCTGTGGAGCTCTATGTCATCCTGGGAGACCAAACCACAGAGACAAAGCCAGTATGCTCCTCTAGCTGCTCCTAGGGCCCCACTGGAGGGACACCGGATGCTGACCCTTGACCTCTATCGGGAGACAAAGCTGCACACTGCGAAGTGGTTTCTCAAGTCCCTCTCACACACGCTGCCACCAGTCACCACCCCTGGCAAGGGCAAAGCCGTCCTCTGAAACTCTGTGTGCATCTATCCGAACACCAGGCCCTATCCCCACCCCAGGCCCCAGACACAAGTCCAGGCCCCACCACAAAGTCCTGTACAAAGAAGTGGAGTCTTCAGCGGCACCCGCCACTCATGTCTGCCTCACAGATTCATGGAGGCCTGAGCCTGGGGCTACAGTGGTGCCTTCTCCATGACCCCTGATGGTCTTTTACCAAAGAGGGACAGTTTTCTCAGCATCGTGCCAGGAAGGACAGGAGAACTCTGGGCAGATCGAACTGAGCTAGGACCCTGATCAACAAGTAAGGGCTCCAGAGAGCCGGAGAAGGCTTGGAGACGGTTCTACCTCTGCCTAAAGACCCCTGTGTCCCAGGAGCCCTGCGCCAGCCCCCACCCAACCTACCCCCACCCCGGGGCTGTCGCCAGCAGTACTCACATGCCCTGCTCCCCGTACTGGTTGTAAAACTCCATGTGGCTGCATGCCTGAATCCAGCCAACGATCCAGGTCTCCTTCTTGGGGATGGGCGGCATGACCACTTGGGCTGAGGCGCGGAAATGGGGTGTCCGGTAACGCAGTACCACGCTGGAGGACTCGTCGATGCTGGTGGGGATGGGGTCGATGGAGGCTTTCACATCAATCACCGTAATCCCTTCCCGGAAGACTCTGGCTTTGCCTCCGATGCTCTGAATACAGCCCATGGCACACAGGACCGCTCTAATCTCCAGGGAAGGCCAGCAGTCCCAAAAATAACAGGGCATTGAAAGGATGGAGGTTGCAGAACCCAGTGTAGAGTGCACAATCTAATCTCAAAGCTCAAAAGCAAGATCCATAGGATAGAGAACTTACTGAGTGGAGGGGGCTTGCATAGCACTACCCGGCCTGGTTATAAATACGGATTCTGCTGCATCTCAAGAGCCCTAGGCTCCCTTTTCTAGCAGTGGGCAAAAGCCACCGATATTCTTTGGGTTTAAAAAAAGAAAAGTTTGCAGTTTAATGGATAAGCATGTTGTTCTGACATCCAGCCCTTCGTCCTCACACTTGGGGATGGTAGCTCAGACACTCTCCCTGAAGTCTTCGGAGGAAGCAGACGAGCGCTGGCAGGCACATAAATAAGGAAGGCTCGGTCCCCGCGCGGTCGCGCCACCCTCGCTGCACAACGCCGACTTCCTGCCCTCTGCCTTCCGCACCCGCTCCCCGGGACACACGCGCCCTCCCGGCGGGGCCCAATCAATTGCAAGCGTGAGCTCTCGTTCAAACGGCAGAGGTCTGGCGCCCTGCGTGGCCGGCACCCACGCGCGGTTCCAAGAGGCGCGCTTCGGGCTAGGCGCTCTCCAGGTCTCCTCCGGCGCCCACTTGCGCGCTCCTTTGCCACTGTCGCTGTCGCCGCCGACTGCCGCGTGGGGCCCCGGGGCTGCGCTTGGGTGTCCGCCGCCGCCTGCTTCGCCGCGGCCGCCGAGGACCTGCAGAGAGGTGGAAGGGACAGGGCGTCAAAGTTGAGCCGAACTTTACTGCGGGGGACGCGAGGGCGCGGCGATGCGTGTGCGCCGGGCGCGGGCTGCGGAGCTGACGGCGCAGCTCTGGGCGGTCTCCCCGGAGGTGGCGCCCCCCCTCCGCCCGCCCCGTCAGTGGCGGCCGCACGACTGCGCGCACCAGCGAATAATCGCCTCCCGTGACATCTCCGCTGACACCCCTCCAGCCCGGGGGCGGGGCGGGGGGTCGGCCAGACTGACACCGCAGTGGGTCACTAGGACCTCCCTGCCCTGGTGCTGCGCTTCATCACCAAGCCACCAGCATGGAACGCCCCTTCTCTCTTGGGTCTCTCGGTCCCCCGGGGCCGCAGTGACATCCCCAAGCCGGTCCTTTCTGGCGTGAGGCCCTTAGCCGGCTGAGGAGGCTCGACCCCAAGAGGACGCCTGTCCCCTCACCGCCCCCCTCCCCCGCGCACCCCGTGCCTCGGTTTCCTCTCGCCAGCCGCTAGCCGCAGCGGAGCACAGCGCGTCGGGGGAGCGCGCCTCTGCCGGGGAACTTTGGCACTCTCCTTCCCACCCAGGGGGAGTCGCGAACTCACCTGCCCCTAGGGCCGCTCCGGGTGCCTGGGTCACTGCCCTCCGGACGCCCCTGGCCCCTCCGCCCACACGTTCTCGGGGCGCCCCCTTCCCCTGGGTAATGTCCCGTGGCTCTATTAGGGTCTGGGGATGGCGTGGGCGCCCCGGGTCCCCAAGCCCTTCCTGGCTCCGGGCTGCTGTGGGGATGACCGGGGGCGGAGGGCTGAGGCTCGGGGCTCTCTCGCCCCCACCCCCGAGCGCCTCCTTATTTTATGATCATTGTGAGCGTGCTGTCCCCGCCGCCGCGCCGCAGCCGCCTGGCGCGCCCAGCGCCGCCTCGCTATGCTGCAGCATCGGAAAGGCAACCAGGTCAAACTTTGCAGAAACTCGGCCCCTGCGCCGGCCTGGCCCCCGCGTTCGCCCGCAGCCGAGCGGCAGCGCGCACCGGCGCACGCAGGACCGCCGCTCGCTCGTGCGCCCCGCGGGATGCAGGTCCGCAGGCAGCGGCCGGCGGGCGGGCGCCGCCTCCTCCTCCTGCCCGTCCGGCTCTCCACCCTCGCTCCCGCACTCAGCGCGCCCTCCCCCCTGGTTATCCCTCTATCCCTCTTTCCCCCCTCTCTGCAGCTGCTGGGGGAGTTGAGCCTCTTCTTGCATAAACGACATTTCCTTCTTTGCTAACCCTAGGAATTCTGGGTAGTGTAGTTTTGCGTCTCTAGTCCCGGGGTTGGGGGAGCACCTATGGCCCTTTGACTTCTGATGCCAGCGGGTTTCCTGTTCAGGAGACCTGGGCCACTGCCCTGGGAATCCTGTCTCCCGGGTTGGTGGTTCCGTGGAGACTGTGGAGGTTTTGGGAGGCTCCAAGGCTGGGAAGGTTTAGTGGATGGGGGAAGTTAGTCCCCCAGTGTTGGTCCTTTGCCTCCGTGGGATGGTCAGACAGTAGGGAGTCCGTTGGCCCCAAGTAGGTGACAAGTTTCCATTCATCAGATACTCTGAGTGGGGAGTATCTCACATCGCACAGAGAAAAAAAAAATGTCCAGAATGGGAAGACTGAGAAGATGGGCCTACACCCCAACCTGGCAGATTTCCCCACTGAGGCCATCTCAGAGCTAAGGTTCAAAAGGAGTTTATGCCCAGACTGCATTGGGAGAGCAAGAACCTAAGCAGCCTCGGGCCTTAGCGCCACCCTTATCCTGCAATTACCTTCTAGATAAAGGACAGTTTGTGACATCAGAAAACCTGGCAGCCACACTAAAGCCACGCCCACCGCCGCCGCCGCCACAGCCCCTTAACTCTGACTTTCAAGGCTGTCCAGAGTAGACACAGGGTGGGCGCTTGTAGTCAATCCCAAGGCTAGAGTCTGCTGAGTATAGGGGAGGGGCATTTCTGAAATGTTGGGAAGGTCTCAGTGAGGGATCCATCTCACACCTGCTCAGCCACAACAGGAAATGGTCAGTTGAGGTGGCTGCTGCCTTTCCCTAGCCACACTCTCAGCCTGACCCATGTCCCCAGCTAGTGGGGCAAGGTCCTTTTCCCAATCCAACTTCCAGGCAACTGGTCTACCCAGTTCTGACTGATGTAAAACCACAACAGCACATGGGCCTCATGTAAAGTTTGCAGTCTTTCCTGGCATAGGAAATCACAGTGACCTCCCCAGAGTCCACACTACATTCCGTTCTTCTGGGAACCCCTACAGCCAGCAACACCTCATGCCATTAGATAATTACTATGCCACTCCGTTTATACAGAAGGACGCCATTAAATTTTGGGGTGCCAACTCACTTTCCATCACTCCAAATGCCTGGAATCCCAGTTACCAAGGTGCTTCCATGAAAGCGTAAGATGCTCTCTCAAAAACAAGACACCATGTTCCAGGCTGCTCCCGGTGCCTGTGTGTGTAGTCTATATTTCTTAGGGAAAAGATGCCACAGGCTACATTGCCCAGCTGCACAGGGAAACCACTGGAGGTGGTTTCTTGGGGGAGGGGTTCCCCTGAAACCCACTGGAAATGGTAGTTACTTTTGAGCTCTACAGTACTACAAGTACTCCACAAGTTCAGGTACCCCAGCCTGACCTTGTGTTGGTGAAAGGATACTATAGAACGCACTGTGTCACACCAGCATCATCGTTATGGTTCACCTTGACGTGGAGGGTGAAAACAAGAAACCAAGAGACAGTGAAATCAGGGTTCTGGCCCCAGTCTCACCCCACTCAAGGCCCACACATTTGCCTACTAAGACTGCTTCCTGAACTAAGATGGACTGGCCACCAGAGCAGGCCACAGGTGCTTGGGTGTCACAGGTAAGGATTTGTGTGGCAGAATGCAACCTCCCTTCACTGGCTCCCTTACCACATCGCCCCCTGTGAAGGACTTCACCTTAACCTGCAGAGGGTTGGCCCAGGCTTAGAAGCTGCCAGGCCACAGCTGAGGGTAGCTCCTGCAGGGGTAGCCAGGACAGACAGAGGGGTCTGAATGGACTTAGCTCACTTTTAAATTCCCTGGCCCAGCTCCTGATCTGCCTGCTTGTACACTCTTGGGCCCCTTGCCTCCTCCACCTCCCCACAGGGGTCCCCTGGCCCAGCTCTGCCTGCTTGTACACTCTTGGGCCCCCTGCCTCCTCCACCTCCCCACAGGGGTCCCCTGGCCCAGCTCTGCCTGCTTGTACACTCTTGGGCCCCTTGCCTCCTTCACCTCCCCACACAGCCGTTCTACTTGCATGGCTTTCTTGGGAGGTTTGTGAGTGTTGGACACAAACCTATATCAGCCTCAGCATGTGTGGAGGAGGGTCAGGACGTGACCGTGAGAGTGTAAGATGCTGATGTCTGTGGAGCAGAGAAGAGGGACATCTGTAAGAGTGTGTTCTGTACCAATGGACTCACTCTGTCCCCATCCCCTCCCCTTTACCACACCCAGGTCAGGATTGCACAGCCCTGGTACATTGGACTAGGGAGATCATGAAAACCCAAAGATATACGAGTCAGAGACAAAATTAGCATGCAGCCCTGAACAAGCCCCCAGAGACCCATGACATGGCCCCAGCACAGCAGCGCCTTACAGAGCAGACTATGAGCTAGGCCTTCCGCATACACTATCTTCATAGCCTTGGCAATGACCCCCAAAGCTAGGCCTTGTCATCCCACTCCACAGATGACATGGGTGCCTGGAGTGAGGGTGAGAGGTGGCAGTTGAACCCAGAAGCTGGGTGATTGGGATAGAGTGGGCCCGCTCACCAGCAGTCACATGCTCAGTGTAGGCATGTTCAGTGGCCACCGCAGGTAGTCACAAGGCTCACTCTTGCGAACCACCTGCATTTCGGGCCACAGCAGATTCACTGAGAGCTCACTACCTCCAAAGGCAAGGTCCTCATGTGTCCAGAAAGGCCATTTTAGAGAGAGGAAGTCATCAAACTGTGGAGGGAAATGTGGAGCACCGGGATTCTGTTGCCCTAGGAAGCAGGGTTCTTGCCCCAACTGTTTAGAACTAGACCGAAAGCCAATGGGGAGGCTTGGAATGACCACCAAGGACAGGTAGGTGGGGCCAGAATCCCTGGCAGGTTGATCAGCATGACCTCTGACTGGAGGGGTTAGCATCAAAAGATAAGGAGACAGACAAAGGCAAAGCTGGGTGGCCCTGCAGGGAGCAGGCTGGACCTGGCCAGGTGAGAGGGGGCTGGTACCACAGGGAAGTCATCTAGAGAAGGCTCTGTGACTAAATCTCAAGTCTCCTGACCCCAGCCCAGTGGTAACATGGCTCTCCACTGAGGGACAGTGGCCAGGCATAGTGGACAGCAGGGAGGCAGTAACAAGTGCATAAAACCCACTGTCTGATCTGGTTGTGAACCTGGGAGTGTAGACCATCTTAGCCACATGCTCCAAACCACGTTCTCCCAGGGCGCTGCTGGCTTGAGACCTCTCCACCGGCCTCCCCATCTTTTACCGATGTTCACTGAACGCCTTGCCTGGGCACTCAAGCCTCCCCAGACAGCCAGCAGTACAAACATCCCTGTGGGCCAGAAGAATAATGAAGGATAACTCCAGGAGTGAGGAACGAAGGCATGAATTAGCATAAATAATGAATAGTCGTGAGTTGATGCTCACAGTGGCTACAAGAATCAATCTCTATCAGTCAGGAAGTGGACGAGTCAGTTGTTTTGATGTGCAGTTCAGTATGGAGCTAGGAGTGGAGGGAAAATGCATGCACCAAGGCTTGGGGAGTGAGCTGGTGCGTGCGTGTGTGTGTGTGTGTGTGTGTGTGTGTGTGTGTGTGTGTGTGTGTGTAAAAGCGCCCACATGTCGTGCCTGTGTGAGTGTCTTAACGTGTAATGGTGTGCGTGAGTCC
This sequence comes from Peromyscus leucopus, assembly GCF_004664715.2. NCBI lineage: Eukaryota > Metazoa > Chordata > Mammalia > Rodentia > Cricetidae > Peromyscus > Peromyscus leucopus. The sequence goes on along the minus strand of NC_051066.1, from coordinate 7,268,221 downwards.
CTGGTGGTATGACGTGAGTGATAGTGTATGACAAATGTGAGAACATGTGCCCATGACAGCTGTGTGTAAGGTGTGTCAGCGTTTGTTCTAGCTGTGTGTCCATGTGTGTTTGTCTGTGGAAGAGTGTCGTGCGCATGTACCCATGTGAGCTGCTGTGGGTGTAGGTGAGCACAGCTGTGGGCGTGGTTGTGATGGAGGAGTGTGTTCGTGTGGGGTGTGTCGCGTGTAACTGTGGGACTGGCCGGTGGGCGGGGGCTGAGCGGAGGTCACTGCTGGCTGGGTGCCAGGTGCGCTCGCATCCCCGCGCCCCCTGTACTGGGTCCGCAAGGCAGGAGCTTTCTTGCAGCTGCGGCCTCTCAGAGCGCAAGTCTCCCCGGGCCCCGGGATAGGGCCTCTGGCGCCCGGCTGACGCCGCCCTGCCTGGACAGAGCCGCGGCCTGGGGACCCGCTCTGGCCCCAGCCCGGGATGCGCGGGGCCCGCCGTGTGCGGGGGTGGGGTGGGGTGGGGGGGTGCGCCTCTGGGGGAAGACAGAGGGGGGCGACAGCAGGCTGGGCGCGGCCTCGGATCCGGTGCGGCACTGAGAGTTCTCCAAGGTGCTAAAATAAACCGAACGAAGGATCAGGTTTCCCGACCAAAATAACCCAGCAGCAGCCTTAGAAATGCGAAACGGGAAAGTGATCCCGGGCGGGCGCGCGCCAGCGATGGAGGCGGTGATGATAGCTGCTTCCCGCCGTGCTGGGGGTGAGGGGGCTGCCGGCCCCGGAGCGGTCGCCCCTCTAGGCTCCCACCCACCCGAACTTTCTCTTCTGGGGTTATTACTTCAAAGAGCAACCTCCTGTTGGCCTTTGGTCTGTGATGGCCAGGTCTGCAATTCCTTAGAGCCAAGCTCTGAACTCAGTCTTTCGTTCAATGTTTCCTGGGTGCCTAGTGTGTGCCAGAGCCTGCCTAGTGCATGTGAACAGGCAACAATCGCAGTACCCAGGGGCTGTCAGTGTGCTAGGAGAGCATTAGGAGTACGTACAGAGGGTGTTAGGAACTGACATAGATTTCAATAAACAAGAACAACAAACAAAACAAAACACCTAAAGGCTGTCAGAAGACAGGGAGAGTTTTGAACCCAAGGACACCCTGCTAACTGGCTCACTCAGTGGCCTGGGTAGAGTCCCTTTGCTTCTGAGCTTCAGTTTTCTCCTGGCTCTGACCGGGTCAGGGAGCATGTCTGTGCAGGCTCCGTGAGATGGCCGAGGCAAGTGACAGGCAGAGTCACTCATACATACAAGTGTTCCGTACATGCTTATGGCAAATGTGCTTTCGAGTATCAGCACTGGGTTCACCCTAAACATCCAACACTGTTGCAGCTGCCAGAAACGCCTGCTCTTGAGAGAGAGAAGCAGTACAGTCAAATGGCCAGGGACTGTGTTGTGTAACAATCTCCTCCAAGACTGAAAAATCCCATCTTGCAAGGAAATGCCTTAAGCAAGAAGGTAAAGAACTCCAAACAGCTTCAGGAAGTCCCCGAAACAGACCAGGTCCACTAGGCCCCTCCCTGCTAGAGTAAGCAATAAAGCTGCAAAGGAGACTCTGAGACCAGACCAGCTGCCTGGGAGAAGCTGAGACCAGCCGAGCCAGCTGCCTGGAAGACTTTCACACCAACTGAGTCACCGAGAAAGACACTCTCCAGCCTGCAGGCAGTGGGCTCCAGGTTCCCAGCTTTGTGAGCTGTCACTCATGCTGAGGTGGGCCTTGGTGACACAACTGTCTTTTGAGTCATTTCTGCCCCTGAAAGTAACCCCTCACCCACATTCCTGTAAGTAACCCCAGTAAAACTCACGGTTCACCAAGTTGGACTTTGGTAGTATCCGTACTTTGATCTGTTGTGGGTTCCCCATCTAGGGTGGTAGATGTGTGTGCTGTGTCTCCCCAGGAAAAGCTTTGTTACACGACAACCTAATACCTGGGTCAGACACACTTAGCTCCAATCTCCACAGTCCGTAGTGCATGCAGCCGGGCCTGGGGACATGCCAGGGAGGCGACGCCTCAGGGGAGCCAGGCCATCTGTGGGGAGGGGCTGTGGCACCTTCCCCTTTGTACTCCCTGTGGCTCCTTGCACAGGGTGGGACTCAGGAAGTGATACATAAAACCACACAGGCAGGGGACACAGATGCTACAGGGCACATGTAGCCAGAAACACATCTCTGTCACCAGGAACGCATGAGACCAGCAGCTTAAGTCTCAACTCTGGCGCTGGGACCTGTGGCCTTCAGATGATGTCAACACTTTGAACAGTGTGTCCCCTAAAGTGGGAGAGAGTGACTGCGTCTGCTCTGTGTCCTTGTGTTTCCTGTGTCCAGACGCAGCAGCAGCTCAGGCTAGCCCTCCAAACCATGCAGAGGTGTCACCCCGGTATCTTGTTTCGTTTGCGCTTGTGTGCATCCTGTTCTGGAACACAGGGACATGAGTGTGAGCGTGCTCACCCCACAGTAGTTTTGAAGGCAGTAGTTATAGATAAAACCCGGAATTATGGAAGGGCTCTAACACAGGTGTTGGCCTCTCTATGTGACAAAATGTCAGACAGTTAGTAAAAAATAATAGGGGGCTGGAGAGATGGCTCAGTGGTTAGGAGCTCTGGCTGCTCTTGCAGAGGACCCAGGTTCAATTCCCAGCACCCACATGGCCACTTACAACTGTCTGTAATTCCTGTTCCAGGGGATCTAACACCTTCTTCTGGACTCCACAGGCACCAGGCACACATGTGGTGCACATACATGCATGCAGGGAGACACCCATACACATAAAAAAGAAAAAGAATGAAATTGAGCGTCATGGAAACATGGTCAAATTTACCTTATTAAGTGAAAAAGATAAGTCATATTCTAAAAGGCTGTAAAATGTGATTGTATTTTAAATGTGTATTTATATATGCAAATAGCAAATAGATACAATATACACAGATATCATTTGTTTTTTATGTCCTGTTTATTAAAAATAACTGGTTGATATGAAGTGTTACAATAATTGGAAGTGAGACAAGTATCCCTTTCTAAGATGACCACCTATGTTAATGTATTAGTTTTCAAGTGATGGGATTCTAAGTGTCATCTGTAATAATTAAGTTTATTGCAGTAAAGAGTAACATTTTGTCTGCTGGTGGTGGCGCACTCCTTTAATCCCAGCACTTGGGAGGCGGAGGCAGGTGGATCTCTGAGTTTGAGGCCAGCCTGGTCTACAGAGTGAGTTCCAGGACAGCCAAGGCTTCACAGAGAAATCCTGTCTCGAAAATCAAAATAAATAAATTTCTGATGGCAAGAAAAAAATAGTTATTGGTGATATTTCACTGTCTTTTAAGTAGCTCATCATTTCGAGGGTGTGTGTCCTGTCTCCTCAGCCGAGCTGCAGGAGAGAGCAAAGAAAGTGTTGTCTGAATTACTGAAGGATGCCAAGACTGGAGAAACCGGGCTGTGTCCTGTAGTAGGCGCTGGTAAAGGTGTATGGACTGAGACATGGTACTTGCTTCTCAGACACCTGTGACAATAACCAGGGGTCTCCCAGCAGACGGAGGAGGAGCAAGTCCCGGTGGGTAGGATGGTTTGCCTGTGGCCATCCAGCTGATGTGGCCAAGCCAGGAAGTGAACCTAGAGCTCTTGCTCTCCACGGTCTGTCTTAACCACTGACAGGCCAGAGCTAAATTGTACCCCATGGCCTCCACAGAACTTACTGGACACTCCAGCCAGAATAAAATGCTGACAGAGCCCTGGGTTATTAATAGTCCTGGCTGTCTGGGCTCCTTAGCCCCTGATGAAGCCAGCCCAGGTCATGGCCCCACCCTGGAGGGTAAGGTGACTTTCCTGGCAGAGAATTGATCAAACATTTCCAGGCCCTTGTGGACTGAAGAATCTGAGCCCAAAGGCTTCGGTGTCCCCATACTGGGGACTACTTAGGAGTCTAGGTCTTGGTTCTTTTCAGTTCCAGACTGGATGCTTTCACCTCTCTGAGCCTCAACTTCCATATCTGTACAATGGGGTATTCACGGCTGTTTCTTGGGGATGTTGGTTGAGTGGTGTCAGTCAGTTGAAGTAGACTGCCTAAGGTCCACACATTTAGGCACCTACTTTCAGGACATAGGGTTCACCTGCGCAATGCACATTATATAGGTAAATTTTCACATGTTGTTCCAGTTCCCTGAGGATGTCTTTGGAAGTAGGGTCCCCCGTTTCAAACCTAAATATGTTTGTTCCAAAGTTTTCTCCAAGACTCCTTATCTAGAGATGGGTGGTTCCCTGAGCCTGTGTCAGGAGAGGAAGAAAACAGCAAAACAGCTGACAAATAGAAACATGATGCTGGGCAGACTCGCACACGCCTTCAGTCCCCGCACTTGGAGGCAGAGGCAGATGGATCTCTGTGAGTTCAAAACCAGCATGGTCTGCATAGTGAGGCTCTGTCTCCGATGAAAAATAAAGTCAGGTCCTTGAGTACAGCTGAAAGGTGAACTTTTGCCAACAGACGTTACTATTATTTATCCAGTGAGGTAAAAGTGTCTGCAGGGGGGAAGAAGTCACCCATGGAGAGTTCAACGGAAACTCCAGCTGCCTGCCTCAGCTTCCCCAGGCTGGTTCTGCGAGACGCTGTTAGGTGTGTGCTTTGATGGTGTCATCTGTCTGTGGTTATTAGTTCTCTTACGTGGAAGCCCAAGGGGGTCACTCTTCTCTGCCCAGAACCCACTCTGTCAGGAACATCAACTGACTGCCTGAACGGTGCTTCCCACTCAGTTTCTGCTGGATACCCCGAGTACCCAATATGATGATGCACTGTCATCTGTCTGCTTGTCTGTCTGTCATCTATCTATCTTCCTATCTACCTATCATCTATCATCTATCTATCTATCTATCTATCTATCTATCATCTATCTATCTTCCTATCTACCTATCATCTATCATCTATCTATCTATCTATCTACCTTCCTATCTACCTATCATCTATCATCTATCTATCTATCTATCTATCTATCTATCTATCTATCTTAATCACTTTCCTGTTGCTGTGATAAAACACCATGACCAAGGCAATTTATAGAAGAGTTTATTTGGGCCTATGGTTCCAGAGGGTCAGAGTCCATAATGGCATGCTGGCAGCAGCAGAAGCTGAGGGCTCACAAATTGAAGCACAAGCACAAAAAGAGAGTGAAGGAAAAAAGGCATGAGTTTAAATTCTCAGCGCCAGGTGACACACTGCCTCTAAGGCCACCTGAGCCTCTTCAGTGCTGTCATCAGCTGGGCACCCAGTACGCAGATGTCTGAGACTGTGAGGGACACCACATTCACACCACTATCTCTCTTTCTCTGTTATTTGCTGTTTATTCTTTTTCTTTGACTTGCTTTATACTTAATAAACTCACTTACTCAAACCCAAAAGTCTGTCTGTTACTGATCATTCTCCAGACCAGACAGAACCACTTGTTTGGAGTCCAAAGTGAGGGAGCTCATGCCTGTTGCACACCCAAGAGGACAGATGTGATGGCTGTCTCACGCCCATGCTTGGTCTGAACTGAACATTCTAGAAGAGGGATAGGTGCCTAGTCTAGCTCAGCTATATGCAACTGGATTTTGCAAGGATTTTACAGGAGAAGCAACACGGTTCAGAGACGTAACAGGCTGAGTGAGGTCTTGCAGCTGGTACCAGGTGGAGCCCTGTGTCCCTGCCTGTTAGAGCTTGGGTTGGTCCTGCTGTGGCTAGAGCCAACAGGACCTGAGTTGCCCAATTGTCCTTGAGAGTTTCTGGGGTGGCCCTGGGCCTTCATGCACAGGCTCTGTGTCTTAGGCTGAGCTGGACAGGCTAACAGACCATAATCCCAATGTGATGAGCCCCAGATGGTTACTTCTCACTTCCGCCAACCACACTGAGCATCTCATCAGCAGCCTAGGGCCAGGCAGCCTCAGAAGAGCTGTGGCCTCAAGTTCCAGACCCTACCCAGGAAGCTGCAGGAGGCCTCAAGCCCCACGTGCTCAGCAGGGCCTCTCTGGCTGCCCTCTGAGGGACGCTCTGGGATGCACCCCTCTTCTCTCCTTTCCCATGTACCAGCAATTGATGCTTGTCTTTCCTACAGGACTATCTCTGCACCCTCAGCTTCTCACGTGTGTGCTTCCTCCATGAGCCAACCCTCCAGGCTTGGGTGCTGCAGCACCTCTGGACAGCTGTGGTCATTTATGTCTCCTTTGCTTAGTCTGTAGGGAGCCTTGATCTTCTTGAGGGTTGGGGACAGGTCAGCTCCACTCTGTAGTGTGCCCAACTCCAGCCCAGAGCTAGGAGCTCAGTGGCTATGTGTGGGTACTTATGTCGCTTGTTCAGTTCCAAGTACCAGGGGCAACCCCCAAAGAGGCAGATCTCTTCCCAGTTAATTACCCATCTCTCTAATGGAACGCCAGTTTCACAAACAACAATTTGATTGCACCATGGTTCATTATAGCAAACAACACTGTGTTTTAATAGGAGGAGGAGAAAGAGGAGGAGGAGGAAGGGAGGGAGGGAGGGAGGGAGGGAGGGAGGGAAGAAAAGGAGGAAGGAAGGAAGGAAGGAAGGGAGGAAGGAAGGAAGGAAGGAAGGAAGGAAGGAAGGAAGGAAGGAAGGAAGGAAGGAAGGAAGGAAGGAAGGAAGGCAATCGAGCCTGCAAACAGCGTTCTCACTAAGTGGGTAGAGGACCTTGCCCTAGGGACCACAGCATAGGGCGTTGTGACATCAAGAACTCCTTCCAGCCCCTGGACTAGGTTCCCACTGCCCAGCCAGGGGAACAGGAAGACCTGGCTACTATGTGTCTGTTGGTCAAGAGTGCAACTGAAAAAAGCAGGTGTTAGTTTAGGGTCCATCTCTGCCAGAGCCAGAGTTCAGAGGGGAGGCCGCTGCAGACTCCAGAGCTATGGACTACATTTCCCAGAGTCCTTCAGAGCCCGAGGACCAGCCATTGGCAGATTTAAATAGCCCAGGCCCGAGGCAGCCAGGCCTCAGCTGTGGACTCCTCCGCTTCTCGGGTGGCTCTATTGGCTCTGGCCCCGCAAGGGTGGGCTCCATTGGCTACCCAGCTGGCACCGACGTCCCCTCAGAGCCGGGTGGCAGCCGGAGGTAAATAGCCATGTGCAATCCTCCTCTCTATATTTAACAGCTGCTACAGAGAAGGTGGCGGCTTTTGTCTTCTGGAAGAAGGGCCTTGGAACTGGGCTGGGACTGGCCTTCTCAGAGTGAGTGAGGTCACCATGCCGGCTTCCCAGAGCCGGGCCCGTGCCAGGGACCGCAACAATGTCCTCAACAGGGCCGAGTTCCTGTCCCTGAACCAGCCCCCCAAGGGGACCCAAGAGCCCAGAAGCTCAGGTAGGAAGGCCTCAGGGCCCTCGACACAACCCCCACCCTCCGCCGGCGACGGGGCCCGGGAGCGTCGCCAGTCGCAGCAGCTGCCCGAGGAGGACTGCATGCAGCTGAACCCCTCCTTCAAGGGCATCGCCTTCAACTCCCTCCTGGCCATTGACATCTGCATGTCCAAACGACTGGGGGTGTGTGCCGGCCGGGCTGCATCCTGGGCCAGTGCCCGTTCCATGGTCAAGCTCATTGGCATCACAGGCCACGGCATCCCTTGGATCGGGGGCACCATCCTCTGCCTGGTGAGAAGCAGCACCCTGGCTGGCCAGGAGGTGCTCATGAACCTGCTGCTAGGTGAGTGTGCATGCTGGCCACCTGTCACCCGGCCTCGCCAGGCCCTTTGGGAGGACCCAGCCCCACCCCTTCCAGGATCAGCAGGTTCCCTGAGAAACCAAGGAACTCATCTAATGAGGTTACAAAGGAAGGGTGCCCCAGAAACAGACAAGCCTCTAGTGTCGTGAGGCAAGGGCCCCCAAATTGGGGGGCTTGAGCATGCAGAGGCCAGCAGGCACCCCTGGGAGCCACCGGGCTGCTGCTCAGGCAGAGTACAGAGGCTGAGGCTCTGGGGTGAACTTGAGAGCTCTGTGAGTGACCTAGAGTGATGCCGCTGTCGGGTCATTGTTCCTGACCACTTACAGACAGTACTCCCCGCCCCCCCCCCTTGTCCTCTTCTCCATGCTCAGTCCAGAGACCCTACAAACCGCCCAGGATTTTTCTACAGAGTCTGAAGGTTCAAGGGACCCACCTAAGGTCCCCTCCTCACCCACTCTGATCCTCTTGGAGTACTAGCTTGCTCCTGCCCAACGATGTCTCTGGAGAAAGGAGTCTGGTCATCAGTTTCCCTTGCCAAATTCTTTGCCACTAGCCCTCCAGGTTAGCACTGCCATGTGCCAGTTGCCATGGGGTGCCCATGTGGAAAGCAAGCCATCCCTTCTCCATGGAGATGATACCCAGCCCCCACCCAGCTCATCCTCCGGGTCCCCAGGGTGCTCTGGGAGCCTTTGCTTCTACCCTCTGAGCCAGGCCCCTGCCTGGTTAAGACAGGCGAAGCTGGCTTCTCTAATTCTAGAAGGAGTTTCAGCGCAAATCCAGGTGCCCCAGAAACAGACAAGCCTCTAGTGTGGTGAAGCAAGAGCCCCTGCAAATTGGGGGTCTTTGAGCGTGCAGAAGCCAGCAGGCACCCCTGGGGTCACAGCCCCTCCATGGAGTGTGGTCTCTAGCATTTTAGCCTATGGGAGAAAACTGACGGATAGCGAGGTGGTCGGCTGGGGCTGAAGCTCAGCTGGTAGCGTACTTGTCGAGCATGCACAAAGCCGTGGGCCCCATGCCCAGTGCCACATCAAACCTGCCATGGTGGCATGTGCCCACATCCTAGCCCTCAGGAGGAAGAGGCAAGATCACCAGTTCAAAGCCATTCTCGGCTACACAGTTTGAGGCTAACCTGAGCTACGTGAGACTTTGTCTCAAAATACCAACAAGCTGGGCATGGTAGCATATCCTTTTAATCTCAAAACTTGGGAGGCAGAGGCCAGCAAATCTCTATGAGTTCAGCCTTGTCTACAAAGTAAGTTCCAGGCTTCAAGGCTCTATAGTGAGACCCTGTCTCAAAAAAAAACCAAAACCAACAAAATAGCCAGGTGGGCCTTGGCCCCGCAGTTCAGATCACCTTCCAGGACGGACCCTGATCACCTCCTCCATGCAAGGACAGCCACCCTCCACTGAGCGGCAGACCTGTCACTTAGCTTCCGATGCCCTGGGGTACTGTCAGCCCTGGAGCCCAGGCCTCAGTCAGGGTGGACTCTATTTGCCTCCCTTCCCCTTAGGTACTGTGAAAACTTAAGTCAGTTCTCACCTCTAGGTCTCAGTTTCTTGATCCATGCAATGGGGCAACAGGTCTGTGGTGGAGATTTGAAGGCAGCTGTCGAAGAACCATGGCTGATGTCACTATTGCAAGAACTGTGGGGCCTGGAGACATCTTGTCCAGCTCAGCCCTCACTCAGAGCACAGGGCACATGACCAGTGCCCAAGGAAATCTCTGGGCCCAGGGTGAGGTCTCATGCCTACAGCCAGGACCCTGAGGGGCAGATTGGAAGTAGTGGAAAATGGGTGCTCAGAACGCCATACATGTGGACAGTCCCCTGCCTCCAGCCCTGTCCACTCAATGAGATGCCAGAGAACCTAAGCCAGAACAATTTCAGCAGCTAAAGAAAACTTAGAATCAACCATTAGAGAACTGAAGCCCCAGGCCTCTCTGTTGTGTGCGCACGAGGGAGCACAGTGAGACCTTTCGAGCTCTTGTGGGAGCCTCAGTGTCGCTCAACTCGCGTCTTGAGCTGATGTGGTGTGTGTGGTTGTGGGTTAGTCTGGGGCAGATTATGTCAAGAATGAGGGATGGGTATAGGACATATTTGAAGGGAAGAGGTAATGCTAACATGCGAGGGCTTGGCAATGTGCGTAAATGGGTTCAGGGGCAGTCTTTAGGTGCCATATGCTGTCATACTTCATCGTAAGACTGATAGTGGCATTGACTGCTCTCACTAGGTCAACCTTGACTCACACTGAGCAGATACACCATCATCTCATGATGGTCCAGCCATTGCTAAGTAGTCAGTGACCGGCCATCCTACCTATTCTACCTGCTACCTCAGTCCACCAGGCTGGTATGGCACCGACAGAGGTGAGCCAGTGAAATCAGAAGCCAGTGAGAAAAGTGGCTGTCACCATGATCCATATACCATTGTCTATATCATGTGCGAGTTTATTCTTAGTTTTCAAGACAGAGACTCTTTCACTTGAATATGGTGCAGCCTAATCTCTAGACCATCTCCTGGGCTACACATGTACTCTGTAGACACCAGGGCTGGCCTTACAAAACTCACACGTAAGACTCTTGGCGCTGAGGCTCATGCACGTGCCGGCAGGCCAAGCTGATTCCTCTGTGAGTTTTATGAGGTTTGTGAAGAAGAATAATTGGTGAGTATATAATTACTCCATCGTCACAGCACGGTTGGTTTGTGTCGTGGAGTATTAATAAAATTAATAACAGACCGCCGCCGCTTGGTATACCAAGACCGCTGGCTGACCCCAATTTCAATCATTGAGTTTCTTGTAGCATTTTATTTATTTCAAAATTTATGTGTGTGTTCGTTCCGAGTAACTACGAATTTTATGTAATAAGAGCGAAAGGTAATGTCAGTGTTACATCATCATCATAATGTGAATTTGTCACCCGTCATCTTACACTGGCGGATTCATTTTCTATCTGCCCCATTCTGAATACACACCACACACACACACACAACACGACCACCATTCACACCACAAACACCACACCACGGTTACACACAGCTCGCTTCACCACCCCACGCCAGCGCTTTGGTGGCAAACCCATCTCTTCTCTGTCTTGTGAATCCAAAAAAAAACTGCTCTCTAAGCAAGAGGTCTTCTCGTAATGATTGGGACAGATTTTACCCTCTCACAAATTTCGAGATGCATTGTGCATTTTTTTACACTCGGCATTTTGTCTTCTCTGGTCCCAGCTTATTTCACTTAGCCAGTGAGAATCCTCGGGATTTGTCTCTTGTTAGTATGTAACAGTCACATGTCTTTCTTTTAAAAACTAAAAAACAAAAACCAGCTGTAGTTAATGGGGGTGTGGTGATATAGCCATGTGTGGGGGTTCAGAGGATAGCCTGTGAGTAGCCCTAGTTGCGAGCGTGCTGTCCCACTAGGTCGCGTGGGACTGAGCTTACCGCGTCATTTCAGGCTTGGTGCCTTTACCCGGGAGGAATAATTTTTCTAAGCAATGTGCTCCCCAGCCTGACTTTACCCCCCTAAGCAAATTCCTGGCTGGATGATATTACATGGTCAAATGGCCTCGCCCATTAGTGTTTTGTCCTTTACCCAGAGGAGAATAAGAGTCTTCCACTTTCTTTGGCCGCATTGCCTGCGATATTGTTCGTCAGAAGGGTGGAGGAGTGGGGGATGGGGGCTGATAAAGTTATCAATTGTGGAAGGAAGGGCAGGGTGCTGACTCTCAAGTCCCCATCCGTGCTCTCTTGCTTGCTTCAGAAGTAGATTGTTGGTCATATGAGAATACACTCCATAGTGAATATAAATGGGTGTGTTTTGAAGAACTTCATATGTTTTTGGTTCATCGTGACTTGGTACATTGAATCAACCTCTCGAATTGGGGCCTGAATGTACCACAGTGCGATGTCCAGGTCTCTCCACACTAATCTCACCAAACATCGGGAAATCTATCCTACTACTGAATTCTTTATCTGTTATTTTATTTCTATTATTTAGCGTTGCACAGATTAATGTTTTTTAGGGTGCATCAGGCATACAAAATGGAGTTTTACCGTTTAAGCTTCGGCCACGCAAACATAACAATAAAGATATTTATTAAGTTTGGGTTGTTTCTGTTCTAGTTAAGATAAATTTACATCTGAAGTAATACTTTTGAGCAAACAGGATCTTATCGTATGTCCACGTATTCTTGAAGTAAGCTTGGACAGCTCGTCTAAACTTTATCTAATAATAGTTATATGAAAGCTGGCGCGGTTGAGCTCTTGAAGTGTTCGATCCCCAAGTGGGTAGGATTTACAGTTATGTGCCTCCATGACCCACGTCCTTGTTTTGAACCTTTTGTATTGCAAAGAATACTCCACTCAACTCAGGACATGCCTCTTAGAGCTAGACCTCATATAATGTTTGATGACCTTCCTGGCTCTCAACTCCAATATAATGCTATAGGAGTTATTAGCAGGAGTGCGAGCTCAGGTAACTATATATGGTTAAAATGTGAGTGTGCATGTTTTTGTATGACGTGTTGCCATTGTAATTGGCTCATGTGCTATGTGTCGAGGTCAGAGGTCTCTCTGGTATTCTTCCTCAACTGCCCTGTATCTAATTGTTTTTTAATAAGGGCCATTGATTTTGGCATAGTCTTGGCACAGGTACAGTTAGCTTCCCCAGGATTCCACCTGTCTCCATCTTCAATTGTTGCCAGGATACAGGTAGGTCACATTAGCTTAACACCTGCCTTTTTGATGTGGATCTGAAATTAGTGTCTGGCTGGAGTGCTGATATTCTTCAGGATTCTTATGGCGATCCATTAAACTGTAGCCATCCCCTGAAGCCTTGGTAGGAGAGACTAATGTGTGTAATAATATTAATTTTTCTTTATTTTTAATGGTTTTTTGAGGAAGCAGGGTTTCTCTATGTAGCTTTGACCTTCCTGGAACTCACCTTAGAAGAGCTAAACCTAAGTTGAAATTTTATGAACCCCAGGTCATTGTGGCAACTCTGAAACTCAACAGAGATCTCAGCCCCGTGCCTCTGCATCTCCTGTAGTAAGTCTCGGATTAAAGGCCGTGCGGTGCCACCACCACCCGGCGCTAAATCTTATTTAAAAAGATAGACAAAATAAAAATACGATAAGGCAGAAATTCGAAAGAGAAAAACATCTACGAACATGCAGGGAATTGGTCTGAAGATTGAGCAAAGTAGAATTGTTGCCTAGGCAGAATGTTTCCTGGGGAAGCTTTGCGGGCACAAGGCTATGGTGGGCGTGGATGCCAACTTCTGCTTCACAGAAGACAGGTCACAAAGAAAAGGTGGGCTGTCCCTATAGTCCCTCCCCTAAGGGTAACCTGTGATGTGGATATGAGACGCTCTATGCCTACTGGCCCCAATCTCCCACGGCAACATACCCAACGAACAGCGTTTGTCGTCGCAAAATGTTGTTAATTACCTGGTTTTGTCATGGCGACTTAGTACAAGGTTCCCTGTGCCTCACGACTTGTCCCACTGGATGTACCCTATTTTGCAATCCTTGTCTCATCCCCCATGGCACTTTTGCCTTAAGAACAAAAGGACGAGAAGCCTCTTCAGCCTTCCAGCCTCCCACTCATTCCTCAGCCAGCTCTCTCAGAAAGAATATTGCCTAAAAGTACACCTCTCAACTAGCCCCTGCCACCATAGCTTCTTTGCTCTAATAAGGCCGAAATAAACTCCTACCTTCTCATGAGACTATGTGCCATTACCCCTGACTGAAGCACATTTAGGCTGATTCTCAAAATCTTCAGTTAGATACACTTCTGGCCTCCAAAGGTGGACACTTTTGTATATTTTAGGGGTACTATGTGATAGCCCGGCCTACCTGGGCGTCTCTTGGGCCACCCCAAGGTTCCCAGCTGCAGTGTTCTGACAGGCGATAGAAAGGAATCACCACACAGGGCCAGAGCGGGGTCTGTCCACATATTCATACAATCAGTAGGTTTCATTCTGGGACCACTCCCAGTTAGCACAAAGCCACTAGCTGAGGTGGTACCCTGGTGACAGTCTTCGTGGTGGGGAAGCCGGGCTTCGGGTATGGATTCCCCAGTGAGGAAAGCACAGGCTCTATTATGGCACTGTGAGAAGCCACTTGGGTCAGAAAGTAGGGGACAGAACCAGGACCCACCCTATAGCAGGGCCGGCGTGGCATAGGCGTGGAAGGACTCGCAAGGAAAAAGGTAGGAGGATAGTAAATCCGGTGTGTACACCCTACATACGTGGAACTCACACCTACATACGTGACTCAAACTCCTCAATCAACAGAGCAGAGAACTGAATGCCAGAGGGCCAGGGCCCATCCAAGACTCCTCTCTGTTGCCACTAATCCCAACCTGTCCACTTCCCGAATGCTCCCCGGGAGCGAGGCCGTATTGTCTTTTTAGAATGTTGCTTTGAAGAATATTTTAAAAATAACTTTTGCAAATGTGGTTATATATATATGTCATAAAATGTCATTTTGAACCAATTTCTACAGTGTACAGTTCATTAAAGCGCATTAAACATATTACTTGATATGATGTGCGACAGAATTGTCGGCCATCCATATTCCCATAAGTTCTATCCTCTTTACAAAATTGGATAGTCTTCCCCTCCATGGAAATTTCCTAACTCTCCAAGCGGCACTCACCTCCAAACCGCCATCACACTCTGCCTCTCTGCAATGGGATACTCAAAAATTAGCTCCAGGCTTTCCCTCACTGTAAGGAATTCTATGGTATAAACCTATCTTGATAAATAGTTATTAAGGTGTGGGCAGGGATTAGGGTCTCAATGATAGCCAGGCTTGATGCTTAAACTCCATCGTGTAGCTAGAATTGACCTTTGAACTTGTGATCCTCCTGCCTCCACCTCATGAGTGCTAGAGATCACTGCTGTGCACCACCACACCTTGTTTTTAAGCGGGTGCTTACCAGACGTCGAACCAGGGGCTTTCATGAGAAGCTGGCAAGCATTCTACTCTAACCACTTTACCAATCCTTAGCCACCAAAATCACTCTTAAGGACCATGTGTACTCAAACTATGTAACATTCCTGGGGAATGAAATGGACTGGATGCACGATAGACACCATTTAAAACAAACAACAATATATTAAAAAATACACCTTCCTATCCCCTCTCAGCACCATACATTCCACACCCCGCGACCCCACCCCTCGCTCAGTATAAGCCAAAGCTCGCTGAGACTCATCAGCCAGCCGCGAGCGCCCTGCATCCAGACACGGGCTTTTGCATACATCATGATGCCCAACGTAAATCCTCTCTTGTAGTTGTGCCTTTCTCATTCAGCATGCCCGCCCCAAGCTCTCCTTGTCTTGATATAAATACCCAGAGGCCTTGTCATCTGCAGCGTGTGACTCGTCGTCAACACATATGTCATAGAGCCTCATTCCTGCTGTGCTGTAGTTCTCTGTACTTGGTGTTCTTTAGATATGGTTATATGGTGCGATAAAGCTGGTGGTTAGGGTAACGTAAGCACTCCCATAATGAATTATCCTTTGGTATCTAGAAAATGTTCACACCTAGGACGATGAATAATCCTGGTTCTCAATGTAATCGAGAAGTCGAATGCACACCCTTAGTCTTTCACGAGAGAAGGAGCATCGAGTCTCTCATAGTTGTAATAAGCGAGCTAGTACTGTGGTAGCAGGGTAGGGAGTGAATGTCTTCAAGTACCAAGCCAATGCCCTTAGAATACAGACCTATTGACGTTTCACTTTCCTGGTGGCTATGGAGCTCTGACTTCTACTTTCCAGCGCCAAGAATGGAGGCAGAGCATTAGGCCACCTCCAGGGCTAGAAGCACCAGGGAACTTTAACCCACAAACCTGTCCCTGTCATATTTAGACATTATCTTCTGCTGGTCAACAGGCTCCAACACCCGACACTTGGCACCTTCCTGTCACCTTCCCAGTCCTGCAGAGGGCGCTGAGGCTGGCTGAGGTGGCCTTTCAAGGGAATAACAGTCCAAACCTGAAAGGGGCCATGTTGAAGGTCCTGCCAGCTACCTCCTGCTCTATATACCTTACCGGTCGAAACTGCGGTGCTGCCTTGTTTAGGGTCTTCCAGCACTCTAGTTTCCTGGCCCATCACAGGCCCCGAGGACTGCTGAGCTGCAGGATAAGGCAGGCCCTCGTCACCCCTAACGCCGGAGGAGGCCTTCAGGCACAGCCACGCTGGGGAACAACTCAGGACCAGCCCCTCTTCCCTGTGGGGAAGTGCTGTATATGAGCACTGCTGTCCTCTGCTGTGGCCTGGTGCTACTAGTTATCACTGCCTGAGAGAGCCCTCCAACGAGTCCTCCATGTGCTCCCTTCGGTATCAGAAAGGGAT